>NC_089585.1:120879195-121162328 GCF_019320115.1 Miscanthus floridulus | reverse complement strand
ATGAAAAGTTTATTAGAACTAGGTAGACTGTATATAAGTGTGTCAGTATTTCGACTTCGATCTAGACGCAATTATCTGTTTTGTCCTTGTAATGTCCAACTGTCACTTGGTTCCAGATAAATTTCTGATAGAGATTTCATTGCTTATTTAGCTGCGCTTTTCTAACTGTTGTGGTATTGATGCTTTCTTTTTTTTTAACACTGTTAAAAAGGCTTTGGGTTCAATGCAATAGACTACCACATTAAAAATGTTCCAACATGATCTTTTTTTTTCTGGCTTTGTCTGATACAGGAAGACACGTGGTATGGGAGCTGGGCGCAAGCTCAAGACCCACCGCAGGAACCAGCGGTGGGCTGACAAGGCATACAAGAAGAGCCATTTGGGCAATGAGTGGAAGAAACCCTTCGCTGGTTCATCCCATGCCAAGGGCATTGTTCTGGAGAAGATGTAAGCAGATGCTACAACTGTACTTTTTTTCTTGGACAATTTGCTTTTAACTCAACTGAGCAAATAAACACTGATCATATTGCAGTGGTATTGAGGCCAAGCAGCCAAATTCTGCTATCCGTAAGTGTGCTCGTGTTCAGCTTGTGAAGAATGGCAAGAAGATTGCTGCCTTTGTGCCAAATGATGGTTGCTTGAACTACATTGAGGAAAATGTATACTCTTTATCCCAAACGCTTACGATTCTTGTCTTGCAGCCTATGGTGCAGCCCAGACTTAACTTGTCTCATCTCTGTCCAGGATGAGGTGTTGATTGCCGGATTTGGTCGTAAGGGTCACGCTGTGGGAGATATTCCTGGTGTCCGGTTCAAGGTCGTCAAGGTCTCGGGTGTGTCTCTGCTTGCCCTCTTCAAGGAGAAGAAAGAGAAGCCAAGGTCTTAGATTGCTCTTGCACTCAAAATCAGCAAGCATGGAGTCGAATATGGAAGGCTTTATATGAAGAATGGTTGCTTGCTATGTTTACAGTGCACTCTTGCAATTGTTAACCTAAGATTTTGTTCGGGAAAACGATATCTTTTCAGACTCTCCTTCTGTTGAGTACTATCACGAGTTCTGTTCGCCTAGTTTGAGATGCTGTAATGCTGGTACTGGTAGCTTGCCTTTTCTGATTCCATAGCACTTGTGATTGGTTCGTTTTAGAGTCCAAGTTCCTTAGCAATTTCTCCTGTTCGTACCATGTGATTGCCTTGTAGCATTGCTTATCTTGATAGAGCTTAGGGAGGCTTATTTCACATTGTTGGTACCAGTACAGATTATTGTGCTATACAACCAATTGCTACGTTTCATGCCGACGAGCATGTAAATCATAGTGGTCAGTGGAAGCTCAATGAGGATGAGGCCAAGCAGTGGTATCGCTGTTGCCGTTGTAAGCTTCAGATAACGTTCTGCTCGTCGTTGCAGGCGGCTAGTTCTTCCTCGACTCTGGTGGTCAGCCTCCCCAACCTCGGTCGACCCTCCAACCTCGGATCAGAGCCCATTCGTCTTTGCCGCGCCAGTCCGTCGTCATCGCAGTTCTCAGTTCGATAATGATACACAGCGGACGTCCGGACGGACCCCCGACCTGCCCGAACCCGACGGACAGACCTGACTTGCCCGAACCTGACCCACCTGTGCCGCACGCCAATTTATCCTTTCCTCTGACCTCTCACTCCCATAGCGCTCGCGCCTCATCCATTCTACGCCGCGTCCGCGCTCAACTCACTGTCACCCCACTCGTGCCCGCTCCGGGCCTGCTAGCGCCCCTGAGACGGACGCCGCGCCCACGCCCCGCTCGCCCACGCTCCCTCCTCCCCCCCTCCACGGCCTCCATTGCTACCCTGCGTCCCCAGCAACCCGACTCCCGCACCCCCACCGGAGACGAGGACGACAACGGCGGCTCCATCAAGGTAGGTTGGTCGTCCTCTGGATCTGAGCTCTCCTCCTCCTCTAGATCTGAGGGACGTGGCGGTGGCTAGGGTTCTATTCCCGTACCGACCGACACTGTATACCGCATTAACCGACCGCATACCGTTTTTGTAGGAAAAACAGGAAACGGGAAACTGACACCGTATTTTAGGCAGGAACGGGAACATAATCAGTTAAGGAATTTTTCCGACCGTATTCACTGTTCCCGTATTTGGGTAAGAAATTTCCCGACGGTATTCCCATATTTTGTACACCTAAACCTCATATTCAGCCCACTAATTGATACAGCCCACGAAACATCCCGCTCCCCCGCACCACAGGCCCAGCCCACTCCCGTCCGCTACTTCCTCCCGTTCACTGGATGAGGCAAGGCGATATCGATATACAATAGTTGCTAAGTTTCGGTTTCAGTCATCAATTTTGTATCCTTCATGGTTCAACAATATAACAACGCTCCAGGACGTTTTGAACTTGTCCACTTGTTTGCATATGGTTGCTATTGTTGCATCGAGCTCATTGTTTTAAGTGGTTACATATATTGATGTTCCTGTTTTGTGTTACCGCTTCGCGGTCGTAATCGACACGTTTTCGTTCGAAATATTCCGTTCCCAATATCCCGTAATATCGATTTCATTTTCTCGTCCGGCCTTCCCATTCCCATTTCCATTCCCGGCAAAAAAAATACAGGAGCGGGAATAGTTAAGATATTTTTCTGACCGTTCCCGACCGTTTTTATCCCTAGTT
This sequence comes from Miscanthus floridulus, assembly GCF_019320115.1. Classification (NCBI taxonomy): domain Eukaryota; kingdom Viridiplantae; phylum Streptophyta; class Magnoliopsida; order Poales; family Poaceae; genus Miscanthus; species Miscanthus floridulus. The sequence goes on along the minus strand of NC_089585.1, from coordinate 121,159,676 downwards.
TCTATTTCCTCCTCCCTCCGGCAAGCTCGAAGGTGATGGGTCAGGGGCTAGAGCAACCTGCACCTCGAACCCATCCCCTTGCTGTTTTGTACGCCTTGCTAGTTTCTCCGTGTTGAAAGGGGATTTTTGGGATGTTGCAACAGATGATTTTCGAATGTGACAAATAGGTGATTTATGTGTCGCATAAAGGAAGTTCTAATGTTGGGATTGTATTTTCCCCTAATGTTGCAACTTGTGAGGTTTAACTTTTTCTACGTGTTGTGGCAACAATTTTAATGGTTGAAATTACCTTTTTCAAATGTTGCAGCACTGAATGGTGATTTGAGATGTTTCCGTCCCCATGTTTCATGGTTGATTTTGCGATGTTGCAGTACTGTATGTGATGTTGCATCACATATTTTTTGATGTTGTAGTACATAATTTTCGATGTTGCACTACATAGTTTTGCGGTGTTGCAGTATTTATATTTTGATGTCGCACTATATAGTTTTACCTAATTTGCGATGCCGCATTTGAAGTATTTTGTGCTCTTTGGGACAGGGGGACGGTGGGAGAACGGGGCGCGGTGGGGAACGGGGTTAGGGGCGTGACGGGGAACAGGACAGGGGCATAGTGGACGTAATTCTATTCGATTTATGTGATGGGGTGGGCGAGTTTGCAAATGGGAGCAACGTCCGGACGCATCTCGCGTGTCGGGTGCCTGGGCACTAGGAAAGCCGTTCTCAATTTGCTCTAACCTACTACGTACCTCGTTGGTTTCACAGTCGTCTACAACGAGTTCAGCCACCTGCCATCATCTTGTGTTGTGCGTCATCTTCCTCAATATGCGATGGTGGATCGGTGTTCTTCTCCCCTGTCGGTGCTGGACACCCACCTAAACCGTTGTTCTCATGGTAGCGAGATCCTTCTTCCTAGTGGCTCGTTCTCAGCTGTCGGTGCTGGACACCCAACTTCTGACTGGCTTCTGACTGGCGGCTCGCAATTCTCATCTATCTGACTAGGTCGTCAACCACGGTTGTTGCCAATTTTGATATTGTTTTTGTTTTTGTTCTCCATCTAATTTTTTCCCGATGACCTTCTATTGCTGCTCTATTATAATGTATGTATGTCTTTAGGTGACTTGTTTATTTCTTTAAAAAATTGGTGACTTGTTTATTAGTATATGTGTGAATTTCATGTGTGTACGTGTGTGTAAACTAAGTTTTGAATGGCACGAGCTTGTCATGACTCAACTTGGTTACACAAGTTAAAGAGTGTCGGTGCAGAAAGTGACGAACACGTAAATATTTATAGTTTTGTCATACGTTGTGATTGGATGTGGCCTAGCACTCAATGACACAGGGTTTATACTAGTTCAGGCAACGTGCCCTACGTCCAGTTTGAGTCGGTCGGTGACTTTATTCCTGAGCCCAGGTGCTCGAAGTTTGCAGTGGGGTTACAAACGGAAGGGAGAAAGATAAGGGTACAAGAGGTCCGGTTGGACTTTGGTCTGAAGGGCATGGGAGCTTCGCTATGTGCTAAGTGTTCGAGCGTGTGCTCTATATAACTTTAGAGTGTCTAAAGTTACAGAGGGTGAATCAATGCAAGTGAACTGATCGATCTCTCTGTTGGGAGAGAGCGTGTCCCCTTTTATAGGTAAAGGGGACGACATTACAAGTGTGTGAGAGAGAGAGAGAGTACGCATGCTACTAAGTCTGGTTGCCCACGCCGTCGGGTACAAGGTGATGGTAGGCGCCCATAACACTGTTAAATGTCAGATGCATGTAGGAGGTTCCGTCGTCTTCTTCCGATATGTCAGACGTCGGTGCCGGTCATACTGTTGATGTCCAGAGGCATGTAGGGGGTTTTACCATGTTCGCCTGATATGGTAAATGCCGACGCCCACAACATTGTTGATGCCCAGAGGCATGTGGGGGGAGCCTTACCGTGTTTGTCTGGTATGAGAGTTGATGGCGCCCACAACATTGTAGGGAAAATGTCGGCGCCTACAACACTGTTTGGGTTCTATCATGTCAGAAAGGTCATAGGGTACTGTCCGGCTTGTGTACAGGGTACGGTCCTTGATATTGCGGTTGACTTGAGTGCCCTGCCTTACTTTCTCCATCCGTTTCCTGGTCCTTACTGAGCGGGCGTCCCCGGTCGGTTGGTCCCAGTCGGCTCTGATTGTGCCAGTCGGAGAGAAGCTGTAAGCAGGGGTTCGGTGCATTCCCGGTCGGAGAAGCGGGTTAGAGTCGAAAGTGGTGTTTGGCCAGGCATTTCAGTTGGAGAGACGGGCTGGAGTCAGAAGCGAGCGTTGTTCCTCTTTAGCGAGGCCTTCTGGTCAAAAATTGTATTGCCCTTCTGGCCTTTTGATTAGGTATTTGGGCCGGCCCAGGAGTTTGCGCGTTGTTCTCAACGTCGTCTGCTGGGCCGAGCCTTTGTTGGGAAGCCGGTCCAAGAGGCACCGCGGGTTTATAACCCGACAGGAGCCCCCGAGTCCCCGGGCGATTCGGGTAGAATCGTCTAGGGGATTTTTGTCTTGACGGCGGGTGCACGCGAGCGGACCCATGGGTGTAGCCCCCGAGCCCCCGGGCGATTCAGGTAGAATTGTCTGGGGGGTTTTCGTGTTTGCCGGCGGGGGAAGTTTTTGTTTCGTCAGCGAGTGCACACGAGCGCACCCACGGGTGTAGCCTCAAGCCCCCGGGTGATTCGGGCCAAATCGCCTAGGGGGTTTTGTCAGCGGACAGTTTTAGGGATCAAGGTAGTTTTCAAGGAACGGGTGAGACAAAGCTCGCGGATCCTGGCGTCGGACGTTTTAGGAATCGGGTGAGACGGGGCTTGTGGATCCGTGCGTCGGGCGTACGCGTCAGGCGTAGCTGAGGCAGTTTAGGGATCGGGCGAGACGAAGCTCATGGATCCTGGCATCGGGCGCACGTGTTGGGCGCAGCCGAGGCAATTTAGGGATCGGGTGAGACAGAGCTCACGGATCCTAGTGTTGAGCGCACACGTCGGGCATATCCAAGGCAGTTTAGGGATTGGGCGAGATGGAGCTCACGGATCCTAGCATCGGGCGCACGCATCGGGCGTAGCCAAGGTAGTTTAGGGATTAGGTGAGACGGAGCTCATGGATCCTGGCATTAGGCGCACGCGTCAGGCACAGCCGAGGCAGTTTAGGGATCGAGCGAGATGGAGCTCGCAGATTCTGACATTGGGTGCATGCGTCGGGCGCAGTCGAGGCAGTTTAGGGATCAGGAGAGATGGAGCTCGCAGATCCTGGCGTCGGGTGCAGCCGAGGCAGTTTAGGGATTGGGTGAGATGGAGCTCGTGGATCCTGACATCTGGCGCACGCGTCGGGTGTAGCCAAGGCAGCTTAGGGATCGAGCAGGACGAAGCTTGTGGATCCTGGCATCGAGCGCAGTCGAGGCAGTTTAAGGATCGGGTGATATAGAGTCTCAGATCCTAGCGTCAGGCATAGCCGAGGTAGTTTAGGTGTCTTTAGCTCCTGAGCCCTGTTGGGCTTGGTAGGGGTCGATTGAGTTTTGTGTGTTACCCTATCTATGGTGTCTCACAACTGGAGGGGCTGAGCCAACGTCGCTTGCCTCGATGGCTCGGGCTCGAGTGACACGATCGGTGAGCTCGCTAACGGGTATGATCGAGTGAAATCCGGGTCCGTCGTTCGTGATGGGGTCAGCATAGCCCTCATGTGACATTCCGCTACTCCTTAACCTGCAACTCGACAGATGCTTGGGTCATTCCGGAGACCGACCCGGGTGGCCCGCTGGCCTCCCCTCGATGGAGATTATGTGGGTTTGGTTGAGGTTTAGGATCAAATAAGAAGGTTGAGATGACCCTATCTGCTTCAGGACAGACTGGGCAAGGGCCACTCAGGGCTCATCTGCGTTTTATCCCCTGGCTCTGTTTGACGCGAGGTGGCCTCGAGCCCTTTATGGGCCGGCCTTTGAACCCCAGTCGGTCATTGCTCATGTTGAATGAGGCAACTGCCGCTTCGTGACGTAACACGGAGCGTTGTGATGCATTTAACTGCATATGCGATGCCTTGGATGTATGGAATGAATGAATGCGTGTATAGATGTATGAATGATTATATAAAGAAATAGTGGGGGTTGGTAATGTTACCTTGATGACTCGGGTGACGGGGTTTGAGGAGCTCCAATCAAAAATATCCGACCGAGATCCACGCTCGTCATTCGTGATGGAGTCAGCATGGCCCACATGGGACATCCCTCTGCTCCTTACCTATCTCTCGGTGTTCGCCTTAGCCGTCTGATTGACTTAGGAAGTCTGATGGTCTCTCTTAGGCAGAGATCCCATGGTTAGGCCTTTCCAAGTCCCGCCTGAGAAGGCGGAGGGCCACCTACGCGTGGTGGCACTTTAGTTCTCGTGCCCGGCCAGCAGTAGTGATGGGCCATACCCAGGCCACATCTCGTCTGACCAGGCGCCATTCTGTCGGGCAGGGTGCGTCCCATCGGTCAAGGCATGTCCCATCATTTCCCATCTGCATTGAATGGGGGAAGGGAGAGGGTTTCTTGCCCTAATCCTTTCGCCTTTCCTCAACTGCTCTGCCTCTTCTTTAAATAGGGGAAGGGAGAAGGAAAGGAGAACTCACAGACCCGTTCGTGATTCTAGAGCATGATGTCAAGTTGGAGGTCCCCCAACATAGATGAGATGGTGCTGGCCGCCTTTGCCGAGAAGGGGCTGGTTCCACCGAAGGAGGTGGCGCATTAGAGGGTGTCATACGTTGCCGACTTCATCACCATCTATGAGGCTTTCGTTGGGATGGAGTGTGGCAGAACCTCCTAAATTATAGGACCCACATGCACTTATCACTGTCCAACGACCTTTGACAACAATGCATATGTTCCTAGTAACTTAAGAAGTCTGTCGGGTGTCCTCGGGGAACCCTAAATCATCCATGATTTCCGAGTAGGATCACATTACAAAGTTATTGCAGAATTACAACATTTATTCAAATATCGACACCAGAGTAAAAACAGCGGAAGTCTTACAATAACATAGTTTACAAACCAGTTGTTTCAAACCTTACAAACTAAGTTCGATACTTATTACAAACCATAGTAATAGTGGAGTGGCATAATTAACATATACATTACACACAAAATAAACATCCTACCCAGGGATCACACATTTACTTCTCATCGTCAGAACGAACAATAGTCATGCAGCACGATCCAAAATAGATCTGCTCATGAGGCTCACCTGCAACAAGGGTCAACGAACCCTGAGTACAAAAGTACTCAACAAGACTTAACCAAAATATTAACTGATAAACTTAGGAATGCAGGCTCAGGGATTCAAGGTATAGCTTTACAATGATCAAAGTTCTTTTGCGTAAAAGCTCTTTTAACAAAATTCTTTATATAGAAAACTTCATAAGAATTATATACAAAGCTGACATGATCCGTGTTGAGATCATGAAACTTTATATCCAACACCTTCACAAGACTTATTCGAGTTCCAGTTATTAATACTACGATGATGAACAGTGAGTTGAGTCTCCATAACCGAGGAGCAATGACGATTTGAACCGATTATAAACTCAGCTGGGAATTCCAGACCACACGACATATACAGGTTCCCGACCTACATATACCAACCTACCCTCGGATCCTCTAAAACAAGAACGGGTCCACGCCACCCGAGAATACAGTACTCCACCATTCCAGCCCATGGCCACGTGGGTACACGCTATTCTCGCCATCTCTCCACTCCCAGTGCGCGAGTAGCCATTCTCATAATAGAATAGCCGAGCAAAGGCTTACCGAAGTATGTGGTTAGTACTACAAATTCTCACCTCATGCAATTCAACAACGGACATGCCTTAATCGACACAGGCGGAAAGACCCCGCTCACCAGACCTCCATGTCTGGTGGCTCACACTCACCGAGTCCGCCCGGTCTAGATTTATTACTCCACATTCCCATATCACATGCTAACATAATTAACCAATGTTCCATTTGTTACTTGCAAGTGGCAGGTAGTCATCCGACTTTCATCGTTCTACGCATAGCTAAGCAAAACTAGGCATATACGAGTTTAAAACTGGTAATATGGTAAATATGGATTAACAAGGGTGGTAATGCACCAATTAGGCTCTTACTTAACTCCTAATCACTCAATGCAGTAACGGAAAGCAAAAGCAAAATTGATTTATAAAACACAAGGTAGGGTTGTATGCATCCGGGGCTTACCTTCGTTGATGGAAAAGTCTGGTTCCTGCGACGTTTCACAAGTATTCGATCTGACCTCAACAGACGGATTAACCTCCTCAACAACTTGATTAACTACCACGTGTTCACCTTCGTTCACTACACGTAATAACAATGCCATGTTTAACATGATGCGGAATATGAAACATGATGCTCGATGATGGATGCAAAATTTAACAATTTGAATACAACTTTCCTTCGCGGTACAGTTATAAGTCAAACAAACTAAATCTTTTTCATAACACATACATCAATTGCCAAGGATCATTATCAACTAATGACCCAAGGTCATCACTCAATCCAAAATTTCAAACAAAACCTAAGTCATTAAAGGTTACTATTTGCTTTTATGAATTAATCATTTAATTCAAAATTATGAAATAAATCAACTTATTCTAATTGAGCTCAAAATTTTAGTATATGTTTATTACATGATAAGTAAGTGGCAAAACAAATTTCATAATTTTTGGACAATTAAATAAGCCTAGAAAAATCATGGAAATCCATTTATTAATAAATTGAGCAATTTTTATCACATTAAAAAATTGCTGAAAAACAATATTTCAAATTTTTATTAAATAATATACATCACAGGGAGGTCACACAAAAGTTTTCATAATTTTTGGATCTCTAATTAAATTTATACAAAAATAACAAAAATAGACACTATTCATTCAAATCTGAAAAATAGAAAAATCCATTTTGAAATCACTGAGTCGCTGACAACCCGACCCCACCTGTCATCCCTAACCTCCGACGTTGACCACGGCGGCACACGTGCTGACCGGTGAATTTTCGCCGCCGGTGAGACCAATAGCGACGGCGAGGGTACTAGCATGATCACTACGTCACAGCGCATCGATTTATGGCACTAACGCGACCAATTACGGACTGAACCGAGCACTACGCCGACCATGGCGGCCACGACGGTGCTGCTGCACTACGCCGGCGATGTGAGACCTATAAAGCTTAAACGGATGGCTCAGGAAGCACCAGCAGCTCACCTCGAACGAGTTGGAGCCAAGAGCCGAGCTAGATGATCAACGGAGGCGCTGGTCGATGTTCACAGCAACCACAGCGGAGCACGCAACGACGATGGCGATGTTCCGGCTACTATGGTGGACAAAATGGTCAATCAACCGGGCACAAAGCACCACGACACCACGGAGAAGCTGAAACAATGCTCCCCGAAATTAGAAGCTCACCGTAGAGTGCTGGCCATGACGAAGTAGCCACGACGGAGATGTTGCCGGTCGCGAGGAAGAAGAGCGCGCACAGCAAGTTCTTGGCGAATACAGGTGACCAAGGTTGGTTGGCTAGGTGCTCAAGGAATAGGCGAAGCTGGGACGGGCTTTGCCGAGACGGCAACGACGCTAGGTCGACGGTGAGAGCTCGACGGAGCTACGGTGGTGGCGACGGGAAAAACAGAGGAGGAGAAAAACGACGACGACGGCGTCTTGGTTCTTATAACGCGACTCAGAAGCTCAAGGAAGCCACAACGGAGCCATTTCCATGCTAGCGCGATGCCAAGGACGGCCACGACACGCCTGGAACGCCGAAGAAGGTCGCCGGCGGTGTAGCTTGGGCGGCGAGTACTGTTCCACTTAATTATAGAATTGCCATCCAGTTAGAAACTCAAATTACTCCCAAATTTTCATAACAACTCAAAAATCTCCAAAAACAAAAGTTGTTCAAAATCAAAATTTCTACAACTTTGCTTTTATAACCATCTCCTAATTCGGTCTAGATTTTGAAATGAACTTTTGAATTTGAATAAGGAAAGTTAATGAATTACGCCTTTTTGAATTACTCAAAATTTTTCTAAACAACTTGAAAAACTCCAAAAACAAACTTTGTATAACTTGCCAAGCTTTACACTTTTGCTTTTGGGCTCAACCCCAAAATATGCTTAGATTTTGAAATGGATTTTTAGGGTAGGATTTAAATGCTAAAAAGCGGGGTTTTCTCGAAAAATTCAAAATCCAAACAAACTTTGAATGTGAGTCAAACAATACAATTCAACACATACCACATAAATATAACTTGTTTTAGTGTATGCATCTCAAAGTTTTCACCGATTGCCAAATGTTTTGCAATGCATATGATGACATGTCAGGTTTTAGTTTTTAAACACCCGAGGTGTTACATGGAGCCGCACGTGGACTCCTTCCGGCAAGTCTTCTCTGGGCGAGCCTTGTCAGAGAGGAAGACGCTTGGGACTGCACCGGTGGGAGGTTTTGCCCTTGCGGCTACTCAGGTTGGCCAGTTCATAAAGTTTGATGAGATATCCTCCATCCACGATGGCCATACTTCTGTGGGTAGTGGCCCTACCCAGGAGCTGCCTCGACTGCATAAGAAAGTCAGGAGCTCCATGCTCTTCTACTGAGCATCTATGGGTGCGATGCCCTTGAGGTACCCGTTGTGCTCGCCAAAGTCGAGGGAGCGAAACCGGGCAGGATCCTTGAGGTACCCGTTGCGCTTGCTGAAGTCAAGGGAGCGGATCCAGACGGGCCCTTGCAGTGGTGGTTATGTCAAGCGGCATGTGTCGTGGCCTCTCCTTTGGCATCAACTGATGCCGCCGAGTGGCCACAGTAGTATTTGGAGTAGAAGTAGTCAGCAAATGAATCGTTAAGTTCACAGGGGAGCCCCTGTGTGAGCAATTTTTGTATAAGTGAATACATCAGTTCTGTTTTGTGATAGAACCACGATCTGTTCCTTGTTTTTTTTATCCTAGCATAGCTTTGTTTTTATCCTTTATTTTTCGCACCTACCCATTCATTCCGTAGGCTGCAACTTTTAAGAACCTAGGCATGGCCCATGAGGCTCGGCTGCTCATAACCGTAAGTCGTAGCGGGGCGCGCTCGGTCAGGAGTAAGAACAAAGTCACGTAGGGTAATCAAAGGAATGAAATGCGCTTTTGTTCGGGAAAAAAGTTTTTACCATATGATAGTAAAAAAGAGAGGTAGTATTTAGTATTATACCCTCATGGAGCCCCCAAGTGACCCGGGCTAAAAGTGTTCGGGCTGGGGTGCTTTATATGAGCAAGTGTTGAATAAAAAGAGGTAAGACCAAATTTAGAGGAAAACGACGTAGCTGTTCAATGTTCCAAGTGTTGGTGAGAACGTTGCCATTGTCATCCTTCAGTCGATAGGCGCCTGGTCGGATCACCTCGGTCACTGTATAGGGTCCTTATCATGGTGGAGAGAGTTTGTGTTTCTCCTTCGTTGATTGAATCCTCTGGAGTATGAGATCACCAACTTTGAGGATGCTTCCCTTGATCTTCCTTTCGTGGTACCTACAGAGAGTTTGCTGGTAGCGAGCAGAGCAGATGACGGTCGTATCATGAGCCTCCTCAAGCAGTTCGACCATGTCTTGCTAAGCCTCCGTGGCTCAGTCATGGTCAAAAGCCTTCACTCTTGCGACGCCATGGTCAAGGTCAGAGGGCAGCACTACTTTAGCTTCATAGGCTAGGAAGAAGGGTGTGAACCCTATGGATTGGTTCGAGGTTGTTCTCAGGCTCCATAGGATCGCTGGGACCTCTATGACCCATCGCCTGGCGTACTTGTTGAGTCGGTCAAAGATGCATGGCTTAAGTCCTTAGAGGACCATGCCATTAGCACGCCCGACCTAACCGATAGTATGTGGATGTTCGATCGAGGCCCAATCGATCCTGATGCCATATCCATCACTGAAGTCCAGGAACTTCTTCCCAGTGAAGTTAGTCCCGTGGTCAGTGATGATGTAGTTAGGAACGTCGAACCAGTAGATGATGTCGAGGAAGAATTTGACCGCCTCTTCTGAGCGCATGTTGGTGATGGGCTTGGCCTCTATCCACTTGGTGAACTTATCAACCGCTACAAGCAGGTGAGTGAAGCTGCCCGGGCCCTTTTTGAGGGGTCCAACCATGTCAAGGCCCTAGACCACGAATGGCTAGGTGATGGGGATGGTTTGAACCTCCTATGCCGGCAAATGAGTTTGTCAAGCATAGAATTGGCATCCCTCACACCTGCGGATGACCTCCTCTGCATCTCATAGTATGGTGGCCCAGTAAAAACCTTAGCGAAAGGCTTTTCTGACCAGTGACCTTGGGGCCATGTGATGTCCATAGATCCTGGCATGGACCTCTAGGAGGAGCTGCTTCCCCTGGTTGGTAGGGATGCACTTCTTGAGCACCCTCGACGGACTCTATTTGTAGAGTTCATCACCGAGCACGATAAAGGTCTTAGCGCATCGAGTGATCCATCGAGCTTCGGTCCTTTTGGGTGGGAGAACCTCCTTGAGGAGGTAGGTGAGTAGTGGTGCTCGCCAATCAGTTTGATCGAGCACCAATATGGCAACATCAGCGAGTGACGTTGTCATGGAGGCACTGGGGTCAGAGCCCCTGAGCATCGACTTGGAGGCGAGGTCAGAGCCCCTGGGCGCTGGCTTGGTGTCGGGGTGTGTCTGGATCAGACCTTCCAGGATGTGGGTGGATGGCTTGTGGAGATCATTGATGAAGATCTCGCTCGAAGATGGATCTCACCTGGTGACCAATTTTGCGAGAAAACCAGTGGCATCGTTGTCCTTTCAGGGGACGTGATGTAGCTCGATCCCCTGGAATTTGTCCTCGAGCTTGCGCACTTCTCGGCAGTATGCTTCCATGAGGGGGCTTTTGTAGGAGGACTCCTTCATGACTTGGTCAACGACCAACTCTGAGTCACCGTAGACATAGAGTCATGTAGCACCGAGCTCGATGGCGATGCGTAGCCCGTTGATGAGGTCCTCGTATTCTACAGCATTGTTTGAGGCCAAGAAATGGAGGTGGATGGCATAGCAGAGCCTACTCCCATCCAAGGAGATTAGAACCACTCCAGCCCCTGAGCCGAGTGCCATTACAGACCCATCAAAGTACATTGTCCAGTACTCGTGGGTGACGTCCGAGGTCGGTAGCTACACCTCCGTCCATTCGATGACAAAATCTGTGAGAGCCTAGGATTTAATAGCGATATAGGGGATATACCTGATGTTGTGGCCCATGAGTTCGAGTGCCCACTTGGAGATCTGTCCCGTGGCATCACGGTTGCAGACAATGTCCTCGAGCAGGTATGAAGTGACGACCATGACATCGTGGTCAGTGAAGTAGTGCAGGAGCTTCCGGGTCACCATTAGCATGGCATATAGGAGTTTCTACACCTAGGGGTACCAGATCTTAGGGTCAGTGAGTACCTCTCCGATGAAGTATATGGGCCATTGGACCTTAAGGTGGTGTCGCGGCTCCTCCCTTTCAACAACCAGGGTGGCGCTCACCACATGGTTGCTTGCCACAACATAGTGGAGGAGGGGTTCTCCCTATTCGGGAGCGACTAGGATTAGGGCGGATGTTAGTGATGCTTTGAGGCTCTCCAGAGCCTACTGAGCTTCCTCAGTCCAAATGAAGGTGTCCATCTTTTTGAGGAGCTTGTAGAGTGGCATCCCCCATTCATTGAGCTGGGAGATGAATCGACTCAGGGCAGCCAGATAGATAGGGCCCATGTTGGATATGGCCATGATCTTTTTAGGGTTGGCCTCGATGACACGCTTAGACATAATGTATCCAAAGCAGCTTCCCCTTCAGAACCCCAAAAACACATTTCTTGGGATTCAATCTGATGTTGAACCTTTAGAGGTTTGAGAACGTTGTAGCCAAGTTTGTGATCAGGTAGTAAGCTTAAGCCATTTTGACCACTATGTCATCAACATAGACGGCGATTATTGGTTTCAGCTGCTTAGCTTGATCAGGCTGATCGATCGGGTCGATTTGGTTGGCGAAGCATTGTTTCATGCACCTTTGGTAGGTGGCACCAACATTCTTTAGGCCAAAAGGCATGGTTACATAGTAGTATGAACCATACGAGGTGATTAACAAGGTTGTGAGCTGATCAGACTCTTTCATTGCGATCTGGTGATAGCCCGACTAGGCAACTAGAAAGGAGAGGATCTCACAACCCAAGGTGGAGTCAAGTATCTGGTCTATGCGCAGCAAGGGAAAGTGGTCCTTTGGACACGCTTTATTGAGGCCAGTATAATCAACGTCCATTCTCCATTTTCTAGTCTTCTTTTTAATAAGAATAGTGTCGGCGTTTCGGATCGGGGGGGGGGGGGGTCCTTAACCAACGAGTGAATTTGTGCTGCGTGCCCCTAATCCCCGATGGTGATGCAAAGAAACACAAGGTTTATACTAGTTTAGGCAATCAACACCCTACGTCCAGTCTGAGAGATCGATCTTATATTCCTTGCACCGGAGTGCCTGTAGTAGGGGGTTACAAGCTAGGTGAGAAAGGGAGCTAGCCCTAGGTCTCGGTCAGGGGTGGTGTGTGCTGCCTGAGGCGTTGTCCTCAAGCAGCGTAGAAGTGTGTGGTTCTATTGGTGAGTTCCTCTTTCTGCTCGTCGTTCTCCTCCCTCTAGAAATGGCCCTGGTCCCTCCCTTTTATACTCTAAGGGAGAGCCAGGAATGTACATATGTTGCTACATAGCGTTCTATGAATGGGGATGGCATGTCCGAGCCCTGCAGCCGGCCACTGTTGTGGTATGGTCAATGGCGTGGCTCCGTTCTTGTCGTGCAGAAGTGACGCGCCGATCGTACTTGATCTTGTGCATCGTGGGGCTCTAGTACAGCTTGAGGCAGGGCATGGTGGGTGACGTGCCGGTCATCGTGCGATGACGTCATAGGGAGCTGAGGCTCTGCAGATGCTGAGGCCAAGCCATCGTGGGGGGCTCGGTGGACAAGGATCCTTAGGCTGCCGGGCCCCTGAAGCAAACTGCCAAGGCTTTGGAGGGAATTATTGGTCCTGGGTACTGATTCCAAGGCCACAGTATCCCGAACGTGGCTCCCCACGCTGCGTTGTTCTCGGAGCAGGAGTTGGCAGCACAGTGAGGCATGGGCGTCAACCATGTGCATAGCAGTGGGCATAGTGGTGGGTAACCCCTACCCAGTCCTGCCTCCCGTCCCGTCGGCCATTCTGCTGTACTGTGCTGAGCATGCGGCTGATGTCAGTGGCAGCAGTGGGCTGAGTTAATGCGACATGACGTTTTGTCAGGGGGACAGGTGAAGGAAGAGGCAGCGGAGTGTTGCTGAGCCCACCTTGCGTGAGGCGGAGGGTCGGTGACCTGGCTGAGGCCTACGATGAGAGGGGGTCGGCCGAGGCCTTCGGTGGGGGATCGCCCGAGGCCAGCGGTGAGGGGGCCTCGAGTGATACGGAGAATTGGCCGAGGCCTTTGGTGAGAGGTCGCCCGAGGCCAGCGACGAGGGGGCCTCGGGCGAGTCGGAGAGTCAGCCGAGGCCAGTGGTTGTTAGCTGGTTTCGATCTTTACGAAGCCTAAGCAGTCGTTTTTTGATTCTTGCTTAGGGTACCCCTTCTCACGGTATCCGACAGTAGCCCCCGAACCTTGGGGGAAGTGGAGGCACTCCTCCTGAGGTTTTGACGAGAATTGGCTCTTGATAGTTATTGTTGGGATGGTGTTCCGTACTCAAGGTTCCGGTGGGTGCGCGCGAGCGCACCCACCGGGTGTAGCCCCCGAGGCCCTGGAGGAGTGATTTCACTTCTTCAGGGCTTTTTTCTCTTTCGAGTGAGGGGTTTTTATTGTGTTTGCCGAGCCCGTGGATGCGAGTTCGGATCGCTGGGCCTCGATGATGCTGCGGGAAGAGCCCCTTAGCCTCTGCCTGGAGGGAGAGGGCCGTCAGGGGTTCCCCCGGCTTTTTGTACGACCCTCGCGCTTCCTTTTCGCTCGGAAGGAGGGGCGGAAGATGCTATGCTACCCTCGGTGGGCGTGAGCGCTGGCATTTTCGGTGAGCTATTATCGGATACGTCTGAGTGGAGGCCCATACCCCGTTCGTTGGGGGTCGGCTAGCGGTCCGAAGACACGCTCCAAGAGTACCGGAGGGTTTCTCTAGTGGGTGCCGAGGCCGTTCGCTGGGCCTTGGTGGCTCGATGCATCCCTACGGTGGGATCCCATTTGGAGACCTCCCTGCCGGTCTCAGACACGACACAGGACGTCCCAAGCATTTCACTTGCTTGGGCTTCGGCCTCATATAGGCTCGCCCGTAGTCGCCCCTGACTCTGTTGCCCTGGGGCGGCTGTCGAAACCCCTAAGGGTCCAGCCTTCGAACCCTTGGACCATAACGGGCTTGGGTCGCTTGTCTTTATCTTGGGTGCAGGAAGAGCCCCCGAGCCTCCGCATGGAGCGAGAGGGCGGTCAGGGGTCCTCCCGACTTTTTTGTCCATCCCCCGCACGTCCTTTTCGCTTGGATGGGGGGTTGTTTGCCGAGCCCACTCATGTGCGAGCCTGAGCTGCTAGGTCTCGGCAAAGTTGTAGGAGGAGCCCCCGAGTCTCTCGCACGGAGCGAGAGAGCGGTCAGATGTCCCCCTGGCTTTTGGTTCGCCCCTCGCGCATGAGGGTTTGTCTACCGAGCCCCCCTCGGGTGCGAGCCTAGGTCGTGAGGTCTTGGCGTCTTTACAGAAGGAGCTCCCTAGCCTCTGCACGGAGCGAGAGGGCCGTTAGGAGTTCTTCTGGCTTTTTGAACGACCCTCGCGCTTCCTTTTCGCTCGGAAGGAGGGTTTGTTTTGCTGAGCCCCCTCGTGCATGAGCCTAAGTCGCTGGGCCTCGGCAATGCTTTGCAGGAAGAGTCCCTTAGCCTCTGCGCGGAGCAAGAGGGCCGTCAGGGGTTCTCCTGACTTTTCGTTCGACCCTCGCGCTTCCTTTTCGCTTAGAAGGAGGGGTGGAATGTGCCACGCTACCCTCAGTGGGCGCGAGCGATGGCATTTCCGGTGAGCTGTTATCGGGTAAGTTCGAGTGGAGGCCCGTACCCTGTTCACTGGGGGTCGGCTAGCGGTCCGGAGATGCGCTCCAAGAGTACCGGAGGGTTTCTCTAGTGGGTGCTGAGGCCGTTCGCTGGGCCTCGGTGGCTCGGTGCCTCCCTACGGTGGGATCCCATTCAGAGACCTCCCTGCTGGTCTTGGACACGACATAGGGCATCCCAAGCGTTTCGCTTGCTTGGGCCTCGGCCTCGTACAGGCTCGCCCTTAGTCGCCCCTGACTCTATTGCCCTGGGGCGGCTGTCGAAACCCCTAAGGGCCCAGCCTTCGAACCCCTGGACCGTAACGGGCTCGGTGCCCCATTCCTTTGCCTGAAAGGAATCAGGTGGGGGTTATTTCTCTCCCTACAGCTAACAACGGTAGGCGCATCTTTTGAGGCGGCTTTTTCGGGGAGGCGAAACGGCGCCTGCTGCTGCTGTGGTTGGATGCGACATGGTGTCAGCCGATGGGACGTAACCGTATGCACAATTAATGAGGAGGGAGTGGGCGCGTGGGCGGTAAGACCAGATCTGGATAACCGCAGCGGATTTTTGGGGGAAACTTCCCCGATTTCGTCGCCCACGATTTGCTTCCTTCCCTGCATAAATACGAAATGAGCCTCGCCCCTTCTCCCCTTACCTTGCCTGTGTCTGCCTTTGCTGCCTTCTAGCTGTTGCTAAAGAAAAACAGAGAGCACTGGGAAGAAGGGAGAGAGGGGGGAGTGAGAGGCAGAAAGCGAGCCTTACCACCGTAGTCGCGACCTCCACCGCGCGCATGGCCAACGTCGTGGTCCTCCCGGCGGACCCATGGGATCGGTCTGACATGACCGTGGGAGTGCTGTAGTCGCTCATTGTCAACGGTCTCCTCCGCCCAATCACCGATCCCAGCAGGCTGGAGTGGATGGCTCCGAGAGGCGAACTAGAGCCAAGGCCTCGCGACGGCTATGTCGTGAGCTTCGTGTCCTTCCACGAGCGTGGTTTCGGCCTTCCGGCGGATCGGTTCATGCGGGCGCTCCCACATTACTATGGTGTGGAGCTCCACAACTTCAACCCCAACTCCATTGCGCAGGCGGCCACCTTCGTCACCATCTACGAGGGGTACCTGGGAATCCCTCCCCATTGGGAGCTGTGGCTTCACCTATTTCGGGCGATGCATACCACCAAGCCGACGGGTATGATGGGCACGAGGAAGGCGACGAGGACCGGCGGCTGCACTCTCCAAGTGCGTTAGGACCGGCTGAACCTCTACATCCCAGCCCAACTCATGTCATCCAACCGCCGCTGGTACTCCAACTGGTTTTACCTCCGCAACGATGACGGCGGGCTTCCTCCTTATACTGGGAGGGTAGTGGAGGTTCAGCCGGAGCACTAGCGGTATGGCGTCCTGAGCGAGGAGCAACACAGGCTGCGGCCACTACTGAAGGCGCTAGAGAGGCTACGCGATCGTGGCCTTACGGCGGCAGTGGCGATGACGGCCTTCCATCACCGGAGGGTGCTGCCGCAGATGGCACGGCGGTGACGTTTGTTCGAGATGATGCCGGACGAGCCGATTGATGGCATCCGGATGTCCGCCGTGCCCCTCTCCAACGAGGAGGTTCTGCGCCGGGTGAACGAGGTGGTCAAGGGGCGGCAGAAGATCAGCGGCCTGTCCCTGTTCCTGATGCGCCCGACGCCAGGGTACCTTTCCCTAGTGAGTCGTGTGTGGCTGCAGCCTTCGAGGCCTCCTTGTTCCTCTCCTTGGCCCGAGCCCTTATTCGCATTCGTCGTTTTTTGCAGGGGATGAGGGACATATGAGCCTCCCCACCGCCCGTCCCTAAAGACGCACAGCGGCAGGCGGTGAACCGGGCATACGCGGAGGCCTAGAAGAAGAAGAAGGACGCTAAGGCGGCAAAGCGTAAGAAGAAGATCGTTGAGCGCAACGCTCTGGAAAAGCGTCGCCGGAAGCAGAAGCTCGAGGGTCTCCCCGTGGAGGCATCTCCATCGACGTTGGTGGAGGGCTCGAGCAGCGACGATGGTGGTGAGGGGGGGGGTGGGGTCCCCTCGACCACCTCCCTGATGTCAGGGAGATGGTTCTTGGGGCGTTGGTGGGCGGTCCGGCGTCCCAAGGAGGAGGAGAAGACGGCGACTTGGGGCAGATGAGCGCCCGCCCCACGGCTGAGGCTGATACGCCCAAGACAAGGGCATTGGGAAAGCGCGCCGTTAGCCCGCCAGGCTCGACGGCAGAGGTGGAGCAGGCGGCTGCGGGGCCGGCTCCACCGAGAGTTGAGCGAGCGCCGGAGTCCGGCGAAGGTCAGCCGGCCTCGGTGGACACGGGGGCCGCGCCACCGCCACCGTTGCAGAGGAGGGACGCGGTGAAGAAGCGGTTGAGCATCCGCTCGGGGTGAGTATTTCGCTAGTGAAGTCTTTTAACATATCCTGCTTTTGTTTTGGTCGCGGGTCTGACCGTGCTTTGCCCTCAGCGAGAAGCATTAGGCGGAAGTGCCTGCCTTTGCACCGCGCAAGGCGCTCAAGGTGGGCACGGGTTCCATCGCCCCAGGGGCGGTGGAGGTACAGGAGTTGGTCGCCCAGGTAGGGGCTACCCAGGCGGCCATGGAGCGAGAGGAGGAGGAGCCTACACTCCGCGAGGCCGCAGCACCTGCAGCTGTCGAGGCCACTGTGGGTGCGGCCGAGACCCCCTCGGCCGTGGAGGCCATCGAGGGCGAGGTCGGGGTCAAGGCCCCCTCGATCGTCGAGGCCACCGAGGGCAAGGTCGAGGTCAAGGCCCCCATGGTCGCCGAGGCCCTCTGGACCTCAGGGGCCGAGGTGGTGGAGGTCGCGGCGCCCGGGAACTTTGGGGCCGAAGTGGTGGAGGCCGGAGTGAGCGCGGCGAGGGCGGCGAACCTGGAGGTGGAGATGGAGGCGAGGCCAGCCTCAACCCTGCCGCCCATTCAGAGCGCGCTTCTGGTATAGGGGAGTGCCTGGGAGGCGGAGGTCTGGCCAATCCCTATCGATAATGCTTCCCGGGGGAAGGGGGTGGCCGACGCCGGGGCTGCTAGTGCCATGGAACAGCCGGCTTCGGCTTCGGGTGAGGGAAGTGTGGCCCTCGTGCGAGTGCGTCCTGAGCCGTATGGGTGGGATCACCTGCGCGTCTGGTGGCGGAGCCAGGATGACCCCGAGGGGGAGCCCATCTTTGCACTTGAGGACGTGGCCGAGGGGGTCGCTGGGACACCCTTGAGCAGTACCGCAGCTTGGCGGAACGGTCGCTGCGGACAGCACTGTCCGTCGTGGCCAATGACCTGCCCGGGGTCTCGCAGGTACGTATCCCCCTTTTCTCGTGCGACGTCGTCTTTCTCCAGGTTTATTCGTAGTGCTCAACTTGTGTTCTGCCTATCCAGGAGCTCGAGGCCCGGTCCTTCGGGAAGTCGCTGTTCCTTCGGCGGGAGAGGGGCGTCTAGGATGAGCTCTGTCGGGAGAGGGAGCTGCTCACCCACGCCAACGAGCTTCTGTCGGCACGGAGCGCGGAGGTGGAGGATCTCCATCTTTGCTATGACAACCGGGAGGCTGAGGCGGCCACGGCTTAGGGGCAGATTGCCCCTTTGGCGACATGGGTCAAGGAGCTGGAGGAGGAACTGACCCGCGTGGCCGACGAGCGAGACACCTCCAACTCTCGGGCGGAAGAAGTGAGGGCCACCGCCCTAGCCACCGCCGGGCAGCTAGGTGCAGAGCAGCAGGCGCACGAGCTGACGAAAGGTGCCTTGGCAGAGGCTACCAAGGCGGCCGAGGTTTCCCAAGGCGAGGCCCTAAAATGGAGGGAAAAGGCCGAGGGTGAGTCCTGTTCCCTCTGTTTCGTTCGTCTTTTCATGCGTTCGACACCTGACTTCTTGTCGCGACGCAGAACTAGAGAAGGAGGCTTCTAGGGCAGCCGAGGCCTCTTGCGTCGAGGTCCAACGCTGGAAGGAGAAGGCCAAGGGTGAGTCCCACAGGCCTTGCGCCCCTGTTTGGCTTGTTTTCTTTGACGCTTAATCCCATTCTACTTATTTTGGCGTAGGGTTGCACGATGAGGTCTCGCGGTTGACCGAGGCCTCCATCGCGCTACAGACAGCGCTCGATCGCGAGATCGAGGAGCATGAGGTGCTATAGAGTGCCACTCACGCCGTCTGCGAGGCCCTGGAGATGGAGGGGGTTCAATCAGGCAGCTCCCTTAGGAGCCGCCTAACTGCGTTGATTGGCCAAGTGCGTCAGCAACTGCGAGAGGCGCTACACACAGGTGTCAAACGCGCCCTAGCCGTCGTCTCCTCGCACTACGCCGGCATCGACATCGAAGGCGTCAGTGACGGCTATGTCCTGTCCGAGGATGCCGTCGAGGCCGAGGAGGAGCTGACGAAGCTGGAAGCGGCAGTCGAGGGCCCCGGCACGGCGTTGGTGAAGCTATTCGAAGAGGAGGTGGTCCCTTCTTCGCCGTCTGCCGACATGGGAGACCTTGCGCCTTGACCTGGGCCGAGGGGGCCATGTAATAAGTTAGATTTATTACTGTATCATGACATTTGTGGCCATCGAGGCCTTTGTGAGGTGCTTGTATATATACGTTTTTTCTAATCGCTTTATTGTATTTCCGAGCCTCTGTCCTCTATCTCGCCTCCGAACGTATCATCTGTTAAAACTCCCTCAGAGCCTAAGTTGTCCCTCAGGTAAAAGGTGGTGAGGGAGTTGCCGTAGCCCGGAGGCATAGGTCGTTCTCATAGCTTGGCCGGCCTTTTAGCCTTGAGACGTACTTTTGGTCCTTAGGTTCTTTACAAATGATCTATTAGAGCGCGCTAGAGAGAGTTTGGCGTAGGAATTTAACTGAAAATTGATTAAGAAATGGTGTCCGGGACTTAGGGGGGGTTCCCCCCCTTCTAGCCCCCGAGGGAGGCTCGGCCCTACGGAAGCATGGCCGAGTCTCCCTTGAAGCGTTATCGCAAAGCATTTTACCTTCTGTTCTGATTTCTAGACAAGTCCTTTGAAAAAAAACCCCTCGGAGCCTGGGCAGCCTCTTGAGTGAAAGGTGGTGAGGGAGTTGCTGTAGCCCGGAGGCGTAGGCTTATTTCTTGGCTCGGCCAGCCTTTTGCTCTTGAGGTGAACCTCTGGTCCTTAGTTTTTTTTGTAATCGACTTGTCCTGGTACGGGATAGGTTCCCCTTGATGGGGGTTTCTCGAAGAATTAGAACAACTAAAGACGTTTCTTTAATGTATTTCGAGAAACAAAATATACAATGCTCGGAAATTTAAGGGTAGAAGCGACGTAGCTGTTCTATATTCCAAGCGTTGGTGAGGACTTCGCCCTTCTCGTTGGCTAACTTGTAGGTCCCGGGCTTCAGCACTTGAGCGACGATGTATGACCCTTCCCAAGGTGGGGTCAGCTTGTGGCGGCCCTTGTTGCTCTGCCTCAGCCTCAGCACCAGGTCGCCCACCTTCAGGTCTCTGCTTTGGACGCGCCGGGCTTGGTAGCATCGTAGGGCTTGCTGGTACCTGGCTGAGTGTAGCAGCGCGACATCTCGGGCTTCCTCCAGTTGGTCGAGGGCGTCTTCACGGGTAGTGCGGTTGCTTTGCTCGTTGTACGCCTGTAGCCTCAGGGAACCATATTCTAAGTCAGTGGGGAGGATGGCCTCAGCTCCATAGACCAGGAAGAACGGTGTGAATCCCGTGGCTTGGCTCGGGGTGTTTCTTAGGCTCCAGATGACTAACGGGAGTTCGGTGAGCCATTTCTTGCCAAACTTCTTCAACCGGTTGAATATTCTTGGCTTAAGGCCTTGTAGGATCATGCCGTTGGCACGCTCTACTTGGCCATTGGTCCTAGGGTGTCCTACGGCCGACCAGGCCACCCGGATGTGGTGGTCGTCGCAGAACGTCAGGAACTTGTGACCGGTGAATTGTGTCCCATTGTCAGTGATGATGGTGTTAGGAACCCCGAACCTGTGGATGATGTCAGTGAAAAATAGAACCGCTTGCTCGGATTTGATTTGCGTGATCGAGCGAGCCTTGATCCACTTGGAGAACTTGTCGATGGCTACCAGCAGGTGGGTGTAGCCCCCGGGGGCCTTCTGTAGAGGCCCAACCATGTCCAGACCCCACACGGCGAATGGCCATGTGACGGGGATGGTTTGGAGGGCTTGGGCCGGGAGGTGCGTCTGCCGCGCATAGTACTGACATCCCTCGCAGGAGCGTACTAGCTTGGTGGCATTGGCAACCACCGTTGGCCAGTAGAAACCTTGGCGAAAGGCGTTTCCGATGAGTGTCCGAGGCACCGCATGGTGCCCGCAGGCTCCCACGTGCAAGTCCCAAAGCAGGGCCTGGCCTGCCTTGGTAGTGATGCATCGTTGGAGGACGCCTGACGGGCTTCGCCTGTACAACTCGTGGTCGCAGAGGACGTAAGTTTTGGCTCATCGTGCAAGCCGTTGGGCTTCAGTCCTGTCTATAGGGAGCTCTCCCCGGATGAGGTAATCAAGGAGCGGGGGTCGCCAGTCCGTTGCCTGGTCGGCCTCGGGAGGCTCTGCTTCGATTTCCATGACTTCCGGCTCGACTGCGGAGGTCTCCGCGGCAGAGGGGGCCTTGGGCCCTTCGACGGGCTTGACCGGTGAGCCATCTTCCGTCGCCGAGGTGCAGTCGATGGAAGGTTTGCGGAGGCCTCTAGCAAAGATGTTCAGGGGGATCGGGGCCCTTGCCGACGCCATCTTTGCCAGTTCGTCCATGGCCTCGTTGTACTTTCGTGCAACGTGGTTGAGTTCGAGACCATCGAACTTGTTCTCTAGGCGACGTACTATCGTGTAGTACGCCTTCATTTTGGGGTCATGGCAGCTTGACTCTTTCATCACCTGATCGACGACGAGCTGTGAATCACCCCGTACGTCGAGACATCGTACTCCAAGTTCGATGGCAATTTGCAGGCCGTTGACGAGGGCCTCGTATTCGGCCATGTTGTTGGAGGCGGCAAAGTGGAGCCGGATCATGTAGCGCATGTGTACTCCGAGGGGCGAGACCAGGAGCAGGCCCACACCAGCCCCAGTCTTCATCAGAGACCCGTCGAAGTACATGGTCCAGCATTCTGATTGGATCTGAGCAGGTGGTAGCTGTGTGTCGGTCCACTCGGCCACAAAGTCGGCCAGAACCTGTGATTTGATCGCTTTCTGAGGTGCGAAAGACAAAGTTTCCCCCATGAGTTTGACAGCCCACTTGGCTATTCTACCCGAGGCCTCCCGGTTTTGGATTATCTCTCCCAGAGGAAAAGACGACACCACAGTCACCGGGTGGGACTCGAAGTAGTGACGCAGCTTGCGTCGAGCCAAGACTACGGCGTAAACCAGCTTCTGGATGTGGGGGTAACGCGTCTTAGTCTCAGAGAGCACTTCACTGATGAAGTAGACAGGTCGTTGGACGGGTAGAGCATGTCCCCTCTCCTGCCTCTCGACTACTACGGTCGCGCTGACCACTTGGGTCGTCGCGGTGACATAGAGTAAGAGGTGCTCGCCCTCGGTGGGCGGAACCAGGACGGGGGGGTTGGTGAGCAGTGCTTTTAGCCTGGCGAGGGCTTCCTCGGCCTCGGTGGTCCAAGAAAAGCGCTCGGACTTTCTCAAGAGGCGGTACAGGGGCAGGCCTTTTTCGCCAAGGCGTGAGATGAAACGGCTTAGGGCTGCAAGGCATCCCATGACCCTCTATACCCCTTTGAGGTCTCGGATTGGACCCATGTTGGTCATGGCCGAGACCTTCTCCGGGTTGGCCTTGATGCCACGTTCCGAGACTATGAATCCCAAGAGCATGCCTCGGGGAACCCCGAAGACACACTTCTCGGGGTTGAGCTTGATGCCCTTCTCTCTGAGGCATGTGAAGGCAACCTCCAAGTCGCCGACGAGATCACCGGCCTTCCTGGATTTGACTACGATGTCATCCACGTAGGCCTCGACGGTTCACCCGATGTGTTTACCAAAGACTTGGATCATGCACCGCTGGTAAGTAGCCCCTGCGTTTCTGAGGCCAAATGGCATGGTTATGTAGCAGTACATGCCGAATGGAGTGATGAAAGAAGTTGCGAGCTGGTCGGACTCTTTCATCTTGATTTGGTGGTAACCGGAATACGCATCAAGGAAGGAGAGGGTTTTGCATCATCCTCCACTTGCCACTTTTCTTCCTGACTAATACAGGGTTAGCCAACCACTCTGGATGGAATACTTCCTTGATGAACCCGGCTGCCATGAGCTTCTACACTTCTTCGCCGATGGCCCTGCGCTTCTCCTCGTCGAACTAGTGCAGGCGCTGCTTTGCCAGCCTGGAGCCCGCCTGGATATCTAAGGCATGCTCGGTGACCTCCCTTGGTATGCCTGGCATGTCCAAGGGACTCCACGCAAACATATTGACGTTTGCACAGAGAAAGTCAACGAGCACGGCCTCCTATTTACTGTCGAGGGTGGCGCTGATCTTCAGTCCTCGGCCGTTGGGGATGGTGGGATCGATAGGGACGAGCTTGACGGCCTCTGTGGGCTCGAAGGTCCCAACACACCGCTTGGCATCGGGAACCTCGCTACCAAACTAGTTGAGATCGGTGATGAGGGTCTCGGCCTCCACGATGGCCTCGGCGTACTCGATGCACTCGACGTCGCAGTCGTATGCATGTTCGTACGTGGACTTGACGGTGATGATGCCATTAGGGCCTGGCATCTTGAGCTTGAGGTAGGTGTAGTTGGGGACCGCCATGAACTTGGCGTAGCACGGGCGCCCCAAGATGGTGTGGTAAGCCCCCTTGAATCCAACCACCTCGAAGGTGAGGACCTCCTTGTGGTAGTTGGAGGGAGCACCAAAGCAGACGGGTAAGTCGATGCGCCCGAGGGGTCGTGTGCGCTTTCCTGGCACGACGCCATGGAAGGGCACGGAACCGCCTCAGAGCCATGACTGGTCAAGCTCCAGGAGCTCCAGAGTGTTAACGTAGAGGATGTTGAAGCCGCTGCCTCCGTCCATGAGCACTTTGGTAAGCCAGGTGTTGCCGACGATCGGGTCGACGACAAGCGGGTACTACTCGGGGTTTGGAACATAATCGGGGTGGTCATCCCGATCAAAGGTGATTGCCTCCCGAGACCAATCGAGGTACCGGGGGGTGGCCACCTTGATCGAGAAGACCTCCCGGCGTTCCCTCTTTCGCTGGCGTGCCGTGAGGCATGCCGAGGGTCCGCCGAAGATCATGAAGGTGTTGCGAACCTCGGGGAACCCATCATCTTTATCGCCGTCCCTCTCGCCGGCGCCCCTTTTCCTGGCGTCATCATCGTCGGGGAGCCCAAGCCTGGCGTAGTAACGCCGGAGCATGGTGCACTCCTCGAGGGCATGCTTCACCAGACCTTGATGGTAAGGACAGGGCTTCTTAAGCATGTCGTCAAATAGCCCAGGGCCCCGGGGGCCTCGAGGATTCCTACGATCTGCTGCGGCGACATGGCCGGCCTCGAGGACTTCCTGCTTCCCTGGGCGACCCTTCTTCTTTCTCTTGGGGACACGGGTGGGTGAGGCCTCGGGGGCCTCGCTCTTCTGCTTCCCCTTGGCATCGTTGTTGGGGAAGATGGCCCCAACCGCCTCTTCGCCCGAGGCGAAGTTGGTGGCGATGTCGAGGAGTGCGGCCGCTGTGGTTGGTATGTTCCGGCCCAATTCTTGAACTAGGTCTCGGCAGGAGGTGCCAGAGAGGAATGCTTGGACGATTTCCGAGTCACCGACGCGGGGCAACTCGGTGCATTTCTTGGAGAAGCGCCGGATGAAATCTCGAAGAGATTCGTCTGGCTTCTGGCGGCAACCTTTGAGGTCCCAGGAGTTCCTGGGGCGCACGTAGGTGCCCTAGAAATTTCCGACGAAGACCCTCACCAAGTCGTGCCAGTCGTGGATCTGTGCGGGGGGAAGGTGTTCGAGCCAGGCTCGCACTGAGTCTGACAAGAACAAAGGGAGGTTGCGGATGATGAGCAGGTCATCGTCCGCACCACCTAGCTGACAAGCCAGGCGATAATCGGCTAGCCATAGCTCAGGGTTCGTTTCGCCGCTATACTTTGTGAGGTTGGCAGGTTGCCGGAACCAAGCTGGGAAGTGAGCATTGTGGATGGCTCTACTAAAGACCCGAGGGCCAGGTGGCTCGGGAGGAGGACTGTGGTCCTGTTCACTGTCGTAGCGGCCGCCTCGGTGTGGGTGGTAGCCCCGGGCGGCTCCATCGTCGTGGTGCCGTCGCCTGCCAACTACTTCATGGTCGCCTCGTGCTTCACATTGGTCTCCAGGTCGATCGTGCACCGAGGGGGCCCTGCTGGCCGTTGGCGTGCGAGCGGGCTCGGGACGGACCGAGGCATCCTGGCCCCGGCGAGGTTGCGTCGTGGGTTGCTCCGAAGTGCCTCCGCACCGGTGGGAGGTGGAACTTTCGGCCTGCTGCACCGCAGCGGTCTCGAGGAGGTCGCGGAGCTCTCTGCGAACCTGTCGCCCCTCGATGGTGGAGGGCTCGGGCATTGCTCGGACCAACATCGCAGCCGCTGCGACATTCTGGCTAGCGCGATTAAAGATTGGGGGTGGCTCTCCCCCCTCGTCATCATTGATGCGGTGATGGACATCGTGGGCCCTCCGTCGGGCTCCTCCGCCCTCACCGCACCCTTGCTGCCCCTGCTCGAGAGTGTCCCGAAGCTGTTGCAGAAGGAGTCGGTCTTGTTCGACCTTGGCTTGAAGCTCGCGGAGCTACTCCAGGTCTAGGCGTCGATGCTCCCTGCGGACAGGATTCTCGTTCCATGCTACCGGGGCTTCGAGACGCGGAGGTGTGGCATCGCCTGCCCCTGCCCGAGGCGGGGAATGGTTGTCTGTCCTCTCGTCCTCTTCGCCCGCCCTTGGCATCCCGAGCCCGATGTGGAAGCACTCACGAGACGGATCGTAAGTCTCTTTGTCGTCAGAGTCGGAGTAGCCAAAGCAGTAGTCGCTTGCAGTCATGAAGCGGCGCATGGCTTCGGGGTCACAAAGACTGGAGAAGTCCGCTCCAGCCCACACCTCGTCTTGTTCCGAGGGGTCGGCGTGGGCGTGCGCCGATGTTGCGGGGGAGAAGTCAAGGGCGAAACGTTGGTGGAGTCCTAAGGGCTCTGCGTGCTTGAAAGCGTAGGCGGAAGCGAAGGCGGCGGCGGCGTTTATCAACCCGAAGGGGTACGGGGATGGTGCTACTACCGGGCGCCGCTCCGCCGGGGCTGGCCCCTCAGGAGGCGGCGGGACAGAGCTTGATGACGAGGCGTCGCCGTGCGTCGCCGAAATCTTTTCCTTGCCCAAGCTCAGGTTAGATAAGTCCCCGACTAGGGATTCTGTACCAACAGCTAGGCAAGGGATATCGGCGGAGCGCGGCGCGTTGCCCTGAGCTTGCGTGGTGTCGGGACGGTCCCGCTCGCGTCGCGCCTGGCGAGCGCTACGGGAGCCGCAACCCGGACGCTGCCTGCGCCTAGGCTGTGGGTCTATGGTAACGTCGTCGGGCAGTGGAACTTGGGGTGCGAGGAGTACCATATCGTATCCACATCCTAGAGACATGAATTCTAGGCTCCCGAACCATACCACCGTGCTGAGACGTAATGGTCGTACGGGGTCTGCCATCTGGAACGTGCTGGGATGATGAAGCTAACATGCAGCGTGCCCCTACCTAGCGCGCCAACTATCGGCATTTCAGACCGGGGGGTCCTTAACCAACGAGTGAATTTGTGCTGCGTGCCCCTAATCCCCGATGGTGATGCAAAGAGACACAATGTTTATACTGGTTCAGGCAATCAACGCCCTACATCCAGTCTGAGAGATCGATCTTGTATTCCTTGCACCGGAGTGCCTGTAGTAGGGGGTTACAAGCTAGGTGAGAAAGGGAGCTAGCCCCAGGTCTCGGCCAGGGGTGGTGCGTGCTGCCTGAGGCGTTGTCCTCAAGTAGTGTAGAAGTGTGTGGTTCTATTGGTGAGTTCCTCTTTCTGCTCGTCGTTCTCCTCCCTCTAGAAATGGCCCCGGTCCCTCCCTTTTATACTCTAAGGGAGAGCTAGGAATGTACATATGTTGCTACATAGCGTTCTATGAATGGGGATGGCATGTCTGAGCCCTGCAGCCGGCCACTGTTGTGGTATGGTCGATGGCGTGGCTCCGTTCTTGTCGTGCAGAAGTGACGCGCCGATCATACTTGATCTTGTGCGTCGTGGGGCTCTAGTATAGCTTGAGGCAGGGCATGGTGGGTGACGTGCCGGTCATCGTGCGATGACGTCGTAGGGAGCCGAGGCTCTGCAGATGCTGAGGCCGAGGCCGAGCCATCGTGGGGGGCTCGACGGACAAGGATCCTCAGGCTGCCGGGCCCCTGAAGCAAACTGCCGAGGCTTTAGAGGGAATTATTGGTCCTGGGTACTAATTCCGAGGCCACAGTATCCCGGACGTGGCTCCCCACACCACGCTGTTCTCGGAGTAGGAGTTAGCAGCATAGTGAGGCATGGGCGTCAACCATGTGCATAGCAGTGGGCACAGTGGTGGGTAACCCCTGCCCAGTCCTGCCTCCCATCCCGTCGGCCATTCTGCTGTACTATGCCAAGCATGCGGCTAATGTCAGTGGTAGCAGTGGGCTGAGTTAATGCGATGCGACGTTTTGTCAGGGAGACAGGTGAAGGAAGAGGCAGCGGAGTGTTGCCGAGCCCGCCTCGCGTGAGGCGGAGGGTCGGTGACTCGGCCGAGGCCTGCGATGAGAGGGGGTCGGCTGAGGCCTTCGGTGGGGGATCGCCCAAAGCCAGCGGTGAGGGGGCCTCGAGCGATTTGGAGAATTGGCCGAGGCCTTTGGTGAGAGGTCGCCCAAGGCCAGCGATGAGGGGGCCTCGGGCGAGTCGGAGAGTCAGCCGAGGCCAGCGGTTGTTAGCTGGTTTTGATCTTTACGAAGCCTAAGCAGTCATTTTTTGGTTCTTGCTTAGGGTACCCCTTCTCACGGTATCCGACAAATAGGATTGGCAAGCTAGTCAGAGTGGAAAACCTCTCTGATGAATCCGACTGCTAGGAGTTTGGTGGTCTCTTTGCCTATGGCCCTACGCCTCTCATCATCGAAGCAATGCAGGCATTGCTTAGAGGGCTTTGAGCCTGAGATGAGGCATAGTGCGTGCTCAGTGATGTCCTGTAGTATGCCTGGCATGTAAGATGGCTTCCATGCAAAGACATCGCGATTGGCACATAGGAAGTCGATGAGCTCGCATTCCTATTTGGCCGAGAGCTGGGTCTCGATCTATACCATCTTGGTTGGGTTAGTGGGGTCGATCCCCACTACCTCAGTTTCCTTGAATGGGCAGAAGGCCATCGAGGAGGTTGGTTTGTTGCAGTCTGGGACTACTGGGGTCGATGACTCCCTGAGCTGTGGAAGCTCGGACGAGTTGATGACCGCGATGGCAAGCTCAAAATGCTCGCGGTCACATGTGAAGGTGTGCGAGAAGGCGCTGCCTACGATGATGATGCCATCTTCAGCTTGAGGTAGGTGTAGTTGGGGATCACCATGAATTTGGCATAGCATGGCCGCCCTAAGATGGCGTTGTAGGACCCTGGGAAGTCCACCACTTCGAAGGTGAGGACCTCCGAGCAGAAGTTGGCTTGGTTGCCAAATGTGACAGGTAGGTCGATCTACCCAAGTAGGTATGCCTATGCTCCTAGGATCACACCATGGAAGGGAGAGCCCACTGGGTGGAGTTCTGACCAGGGGATGTGCATGGCGTCGAGGGTGTCGATGTAGAGGATGTTGAGGCCACTGCCTCCATCCATCAGCACCTTGGTTAGGCGCTTCTTGTGGACGATGGGGTCAACGATGAGCAGGTAGCATCCTAGTCTAGCGATGTGGGAGGGATGGTCCCTTTGATCGAAGGTGATTGGATATTCCGACCAGCTAAGGAAGGAGGGGATGGCCGACTCGGTGGCGCATGCCTCTCTATAGCGTACCTTGTGCTGACGCTTGGAGCAGATGGCATCAGATCCCCCAAAGATCATGATGCATTCCTCAGGGTCAGGGAAGCTGTCCCCATCCTTGCCTACCATGCCTCCCTTCTTGACCGCCACCTCTTTTTCGTCTCCTTCTTTTGGCCCGTCGACCTGTCGCAGCAAACATTTGAGGAGCTCATAGTTCTTATAGAGGTGTTTGATGGGGTAGGCATGGTTGGTGCACGGGCTATCCATGAGCTTGTTGAAGTGGTCAGGCTGGCCCTGCTAGGGCTACTTGCCTACGCGATCAGCTACGGTGACCAACGCAGTGTTGTCCGATCGGCACCGGTCCTTTTTGTTCGTCTTGCCCCTCTGTGTGGAGGGGCCCTTGTCTTGGTCCCCACGCTTGGCCTTGCCTTTGTCCCGGCCTCCGTTGAAGACTACTCTGACTACCTCCTCACTGGAGGCATGGTTAGTGGTGATGTCGAGCAGGTCACGGGTGGTATGGGGCTTCAAGCAGCCAAGCTTATGGATCAAGGACTCGCAGGTCATCCCAGAGAGGAATGTGTTGATGACGTCCACGTCGATGACATCAGGGAGGGAGTTGCATCATTGGGAGAACCTACGGATGTAACCCTATAGGGACTCATTGGGCTCCTACTAGCAGCTCTTGAGGTCCTAGGAGTTACTAGGGCAGACATACATACCCTGGAAATTTCCGACGAAGACCCTCTTTGTAACACCCTCGGTGTTACACTATTCAGTTTTTGCTAAAATACGGCATGAGCATCATACTTATGTGTAATTGTGTGCAAAGATATGAGTTATAGAGTGTAAAGCAATATATGAAACTTGAAATGTTCATTTGAAACATGAAACACATGTTACATTTCATGTCGTGTTGTATTACGTAGGATTCTAAATGAACTTTTATTAGCCGAAAATGCTATGGAATGCATATGTGGAACGTTAGTAAAGTTGGTAGCATGAACTTTGTAGGCGACGATGAAATACGTGCGATCGAGGACAGGGTTCACTAGCTAGTGTATCAAGTAGCTTGGAAATGGAATTTGATGTGAACCATTTGAAGCTCAGTCAATTCTTGTAAGTCTGAAAATGGGTCGACGAAGCCATGTTCGACAATTTTTGTAGAACGATCGGGTTAAGTAGTGGCAAGATGTTTTGGCTTAGTTTGATAGCCCTATGTACCCTCTTGAGTATAGAATAACTGGTTTAGCGTTTGGATCATCGGGTTTGAGTTTTTGGGATGCTTTAGAAAGCATGCAAGTCACTGTCTCGACCGATTGCTGTGTCTGGGCATGGTCACCGTGCCGGCGCTCAGCGTCACCACACCTGCTGCCCGCTGCGGCTGCTGTTGTCGTGCCCTAGCCAACCGCCCACGTGCCTGCCACCGCACTGGTAGTCCCTGCCACTGGACCCACCCTACTAATCGTGCCACCATGGCTGCATCTGGGACACCATGCACACACCCGCACGCGCCGCACACACCGCTGCTAGGCCAGCCTCTGGCCATCATCGCCCACATCGCTATGGCCGGCCATGCTGCTGGTCCCGCACTGTAGGCCATGCTATGTTGCTGCCCTAGCACGTCGCACACGCACACGCTTGCGCACTGCCGCGTGGACCCGCACTGCCATACCGTGTGCTGGCTGCTCTACCGCCTCGCGCTCGCCCGATGGTGCTGTGTCACTGTCATGTGGCCACGCTTGGCTGTAACATCCCTGATGTTATAAAGTACTTAAAAGGTGATCATGTCATCACTATGCATAATCATCATGTATCAACTCATGAATGCATTTCATGTTTAATTTATAGCATGTAAATGTTGTTATGAAGTGTGTTATATGTTACATGAAATAATAGTGATTAAGAAACTTTGTGAATTTTAATGTGGGAATCTATTAAACAATTCAAATTCTTCCTTAATAAAAGTTTAATAATTTTTGTTGCAATGCTTGGTGTGAATATTGTTTTATGATATGTGTTGACTTGTATGATTGAATCAATTTCAAAACAATTGTGTTGAATTGGATTTTCGAAAACCCGAATCTTCAGCATTTAAGTTTGACCCCGGAAAACCTAATTCAAAATCTAAGTACATTTTGGGGTTGAGCCTTAAAGCAAAAGTGTAGAGCTTGTCGAGTTGTACAAAGTTGGTTTTTGGAGTTTTCAAAGTTGTTTTATGAAATTTGAAGTAATTTGAAAAGGCGAGATTCTTTAAATGTCCCATTTTTGAATTCAAACTTGCATTTCAAAATGTAGACCGAATTTGGGTATGGTTATAAAAGCAAAGTTGTAGAACTTTTGTTTTTGAACAACTTTTATTTTTGGAGATTTTTGAGTTACCATATAAAATTTGGAGTAAATTGGGAAATTAAGCGAGTGGCAATTCTGTAATTTTGGTGAACAGTAACCACAGAAGCCAACTCACCGACGGCGAGCTTCTACTGCGTTCTGGTCGTCGTCGTGGCCTTCTTCGGCTCCGTGCTGGTGTGGGAAAGACTCCTGCGTGGTTTCTTCGTCCTTCCTGGTCGCGTTTTTAAGCCGACGAAGTCGCCGTTCTCCTCCTTTTCATTCCCTCTGTTCGCCGTCGCCGTCGCCCACTCTTGCCGGCGCACAGCACGTCCACCGCTCGTCCTCTGGCCGAATTGAGCGCGTAGAAAGCTTCACCTCTCCCTTGCGCATCACCTGAGCGCCTCGCCTCACCTGGAACGGCCGCGCCCGCCGTTCGCGCCGCGACCAGCAGCCATGCCGCCGTGCTACTCCGTCGTCGAGCAGCGGGCTCGCGTGGCCAGGCCGTCACGGGCCACGACCGGCCGAGCTGCGACCACCCTTAGGCTCGCCTCGCCGCCCCGTCGCTCGACCACCCCTTCAATTGCCGCCTACGAGCATCAGCCGGTCGGAAATCGCGTCTCTCCGGCGTCCTCTGTTCTGAAAATCGCGACCAGGGACTTCAGCTTCAAATTCGAGATTTGTGAGGGGCTTTTCTGTGAACCGCAGACTCATGTGAATAGTGCCTTTTGGACCTGTTTGCTTTGAAATCGGCTGGAACTTTGAAAATTCATAGTAATTCATAGGAAATTCGTATCATAGCAAATGAAGACTTTTTGGAATCCTTGTAAAATTGTCTATGCAGTAGATCTATAATATGGCATGTTTTAGTTTAAAGTTTTAGCTGCAAAAATAGATTTGTGCAGTAAGGTTGTAATGCTAGTTGAATTTGTTATTTTCCATAACTGCAAATCTAGGGCTCCAAATGAAGTGAAAATTTTGTGGCATGCTACTCATGTGATAGTTGATGTGTGGTAAAAATTTCATGAATATTGGATGAAGTATGAGTGAGTTTTTGGTTTATCTTGCTCTCACATGATTTCTTGCAATAGCAAATTGTCTTTTTCATAGAGGCAGCTATACTTATGCAAATGGTATGAAATTTGTACAGTAGACTATTGAGAGGATATGTGAGCTACTGTAATTTTTGTAGAAGTTATTGTGCATTTTTGGTATATGTTCATAAATACACCTTAATGTCTAAATAAATTAAGAAATGCTTTAAGAAAATTTATTTAGAGGTGAGCACCATGCTTTCTGGTGTTCTTTAGTCATATGTGAAATGTTGGTAAAGTTGGTTTTGCCCAATTATGTGTTTGCAACATAAGTTAATAATTATTTTCTTGCAATTGTCGTTTCGGGACAGTTTTTGGGGCTGTTTGGATTACATCATGATAATGATGTTTTTCGGGAAACTTGTTAATAACAAAGTTGTAGATAATTCATGTATCTAGCTGCTGTTAAAATTTGGTGGTATTTGGCCTTATGGTTTGTGAGTTATGCCTGTTTAAAGTTGGATTTCAGAAATGGCTGCTCTCTGTCATTTGGGGACCAGTTTCTGTAAATGGGTATATTTGACTTAGTTAACTTGAGAATAATGCTAAGATGATTAAAGATGAGTTGTAGAAAATTTCATAAGCTTTCCAGAATGTCTTGTTGCATGGCTATTGGATTTGTATAACTCTAGTTATGATCCAAACATGAAGCTGTTGTTTCCAGTCCTGAAATAGACATATGTTAGTTAAATAGCAAACCTTAATGACTTAGGTTTTGATTGAATTTTTGATTGAGTGATGTCCTTGGGTCATTAGTTGGTAATGATCTTTGGCAATTGATGTTAGTATTCTGGAAAGGTTTAGTTAGTTTTGACTTGTAACTGTACCGTGAAGGAAAGTTGTATTCAAGTTAGTTAATCTTTTATGCTTTCACCAATGCACCTCCATGCATCATGTCATACAATCCATCATGCAAAAGCATGCATTATTTATTTACGTGTAGTGCATACGTGAGTGAGAAGGTTCGCGTTGACTAATCTTCGGATGAGTGTCATCATTCAATGGTGCTCACGTTGATCAAGTGTTGGAGAAGGTTCATCCATCAATGGTGATGCTGTCAAGTCTAACTCCATAATCTCTCTGTGGAACTAACCTTTTCCGTCAACGAAGGCAAGCCCCGGATGCATTTAAACCCTACCTTGTGTTTTACAAATTGATTTCGCTTTTGCTTTCATATACTGCATTAAGTGATTAGGAGTTAAGTGAAAACCTAATTGATGCATGACCAACCTTGTTTTCCTTATCTACCTTATTAACCGTTTTAATTCGTATATGGCTAGTTATGCTTAGTCATGCTTAGATAAATAAAGGTCGGGTGATTACCTGTCACCTGCGAGTTTTAAATGGAACTTTGGTTACTTATGTTATCATGTGATATGGGAATGTGGAGTAATAAATCTAGACCAGGCGGACTCGGTGTGTGTGAGCCACAAGACCTGGTAATGTCTTGTGAGCGGGTTCTTTCCGCCTGTGTCGATTAAGGCCCGTACCGTTGTTGAATTGCATGAGGTGAGAATTTGTAGTACTAACCACATACTCCGGTAAGCCTTAACTTGGCGATTCTATTATGAGAATGGCTACTCGCGCACTGGGAGTGGAGAGATGGCGGGAATAGCGTGTACCCACGTGGCAATGGGCTGGATTGGTGGAGTACTGTATTCTCGGGTGGCGCGGACCCATTCTTGTTTTAGAGGATCCGAGGGTAGGTTGATATAT
Source organism: Miscanthus floridulus (assembly GCF_019320115.1). Classification (NCBI taxonomy): domain Eukaryota; kingdom Viridiplantae; phylum Streptophyta; class Magnoliopsida; order Poales; family Poaceae; genus Miscanthus; species Miscanthus floridulus. The sequence goes on along the minus strand of NC_089585.1, from coordinate 121,125,619 downwards.
ATAAGTCGGGGACCTGCATATGTCGTGTGGTCTGGAATCCCCAGCTGGGTTTAATCGGTTCGAATCGTCGTTGCTCCTCGGTTATGGAGACTCAACTAACTGTTCATCATCGTAGTATTAATAACTGGAACTTGAGTAAGGTTTGAGAAAATGTTGGATATGAAGTTTTATGATCTCATTACGGATCATGTCAGCTTTGTATATGATCTTATGAAGTTTTAAATGTTGACAAAAAGAATATCGTTAAAGAGCTTTTACGCAAAAGAACTTTGATTATTGCTAAAGCCATACCTTGAATCCCTGAGCCTGCATTCTTGAGTTCTATCAATTTTTATTTCGGTTAAGTCTTGTTGAGTACTTTTGTACTCAGGGTTCGTTGACCCTTGTTGCAGGTGAGCCTCATGAGCAGGTCTGTTTTGGACCGTGCTGCATGACGGTTGTTCGATCCGATGATGTTAAGTAAATTTGTGGCCCTTGGGCAGGGCAGTTTAATTGCGTGTTTCGTATTACGTTATAATGCCACTCCACTACTACGGTTTGGAATATTAATCGAACTTAGTTTATAAGGTTTGAAACTACTGTTTTGTAAACTAAGTTATTGTAAGACTTCCGCTATATTACTCTGATGTATCTATTTGAATAAACTGTTGTAATACTGCAATGACTCTGTAATGGGATGCTGCTCGGAAATCGTGGATGATTCGAGGTTCCACGGGGACACCCGACAGTCTTCTTAAGTTACTAGGAACATATGCATAGTCGTCAGAGGTCGTTGGACAATGACAGGTGCATGTGGGTCCTATAATTTAGGAGGTTCTGCCACAGAATGGTATCAGAGCGATCATTACAAAGTTTTTGTGGTATTGTTTTACAAAAACTTCAAAATGTTTTGGACAAATAAATTTAAATGGTTATTTTGGTCCAAATTGCTTCTGACTTATCTTATTTCTTTCTCACCATTCCTTATTTGATTAAAAAGGCTTTGTGTGGTGGAGTAGTAATCTTATTATGCCCTATATAATAACAACTATTGTTTATGTACCATAGGAGCTTTGATGTTTAGTAACGTAAGAATTGTTCATGCATCATGTCATTAATGAAACACTGCACATATTCTAGTTATAATCATTCATATGAAGTTGAAATATAATGATGTTTAAAACTTCCTCCTTCCATTCAGGGAATGGCTATTACTTGTTATAGCTATTTTTGTCCCAACGAATTTGGTCATGTACCAATCTTTGCTGGTAAACCACTCTTTGATTGTCCTTGCTCATAAGTTCCACATCTTTGGGAATTTCTTGATGCACTTTAATTTTTCCCCATCTACTCAATGTTGAAACTTGGGACTAATCCTTGACTTCCCAAACCTATGCATGTGTCATGTCTTGGTCTCTCCTAATGCAACACATGCTAGTTCCTTGATCTTGCTAGCTTGACAAGTGTTACTTGTGAGTTACTTTAGTTGTGCCCTATGGTGGTGCCATGATCCATGATTTACGGTGCCGCGTCGAAACCTAGGGTCTCCTGTGGACTGCAGCCATAAGGAAATACTGTTGGGCGCTCGCTGGTATCGAGGTCTGCGGTCATGATCCATTATAGCTCCACAATTAAGGTGATTCACTCATCTTGGAACTCTCATTTGGAATTCATGTTCCATCATTCCATTGAAGTTACTAAATCCTTTGTCCCTTCCAACTGTCTTTTGATCTCATTTGTAATCTCACAACCAACCTTTGTTGTTTTGTGAACAATTTGCAAGTTAATGTGTTTGACACCTTTCCTTTTCCACTACTCAACCCAACGCTTTTCGCACTTTGTAAATCTCGGGGCGAGATTTCTTTAAGGGGGAAGGATTGTAACATCCCTGATGTTATAAAGTACTTAAAAGGTGATCATGTCATCATTATGCATAATCATCATGTATCAACTCATGAATGCATTTCATGTTTAATTTATAGCATGTAAATGTTGTTATGAAGTGTGTTATATGTTACATGAAATAATAGTGATTAAGAAACTTTGTGAATTTTAATGTGGGAATCTATTAAACAATTCAAATTCTTCCTTAATAAAAGTTTAATAATTTTTGTTGCAATGCTTGGTGTGAATATTGTTTTATGATATGTGTTGACTTGTATGATTGAATCAATTTCAAAACAATTGTGTTGAATTGGATTTTCGAAAACCCGAATTTTCAGCATTTAAGTTTGACCCCGGAAAACCTAATTCAAAATCTAAGTACATTTTGGGGTTGAGCCTTAAAGCAAAAGTGTAGAGCTTGTCGAGTTGTACAAAGTTGGTTTTTGGAGTTTTCAAAGTTGTTTTATGAAATTTGAAGTAATTTGAAAAGGCGAGATTCTTTAAATGTCCCATTTTTGAATTCAAACTTGCATTTCAAAATGTAGACCGAATTTGGGTATGGTTATAAAAGCAAAGTTGTAGAACTTTTGTTTTTGAACAACTTTTATTTTTGGAGATTTTTTAGTTACCATATAAAATTTGGAGTAAATTGGGAAATTAAGCGAGTGGCAATTCTGTAATTTCGGTGAACAGTAACCACGGAAGCCAACTCGCCGACGGCGAGCTTCTACTGCGTTCTGGTCGTCGCCGTGGCCTTCTTCGGCTCCGCGCTGGCGTGGGAAAGACTCCTGCGTGGCTTCTTCGTCCTTCCTAGTCGCGTTTTTAAGCCGACGAAGTCGCCGTTCTCCTCCTTTTCATTCCCTCTGTTCGCCGTCGCCGTCGCCCACTCTTGCCGCCGCACAGCACGTCCACCGCTCGTCCTCTGGCCGAATTAAGCGCGTAGAAAGCTTCGCCTCTCCCTTGCGCATCACCTGAGCGCCTCGCCTCACCTGGAACGGCCGCGCCCGCCGTTCGCGCCGCGACCAGCAGCCATGCCGCCGTGCTACTCCGTCGTCGAGCAGCGGGCTCGCGTGGCCAGGCCGTCACGGGCCACGACCGGCCGAGCTGCAACCACCCTTAGGCTCGCCTCGCCGCCCCGTCGCTCGACCACCCCTTCAATTGCCGCCTACGAGCATCAGCCGGCCGGAAATCGCGTCTCTCCGGCGTCCTCTGTTCTGAAAATCGCGACCAGGGACTTCAGCTTCAAATTCAAGATTTGTGAGGGGCTTTTCTGTGAACCGCAGACTTATGTGAATAGTGCCTTTTGGACCTGTTTGCTTTGAAATCGGCTGGAACTTTGAAAATTCATAGTAATTCATAGGAAATTCGTATCATAGCAAATGAAGACTTTTTGGAATCCTTGTAAAATTGTCTATGCAGTAGATCTATAATATGGCATGTTTTAGTTTAAAGTTTTAGCTGCAAAAATAGATTTGTGCAGTAAGGTTGTAATGCTAGTTGAATTTGTTATTTTCCATAACTGCAAATCTAGGGCTCTAAATGAAGTGAAAATTTTGTGGCATGCTACTCATGTGATAGTTGATGTGTGGTAAAAATTTCATGAATATTGGATGAAGTATGAGTGAGTTTTTGGTTTATCTTGCTCTCACATGATTTCTTGCAATAGCAAATTGTCTTTTTCATAGAGGCAGCTATACTTATGCAAATGGTATGAAATTTGTACAGTAGACTATTGAGAGGATATGTGAGCTACTATAATTTTTGTAGAAGTTATTGTGCATTTTTGGTATATGTTCATAAATACACCTTAATGTCTAAATAAATTAAGAAATGCTTTAAGAAAATTTATTTAGAGGTGAACACCATGCTTTCTGGTGTTCTTTAGTCATGTGTGAAATGTTGGTAAAGTTGGTTTTGCCCAATTATGTGTTTGCAACATAAGTTAATAATTATTTTCTTGCAATTGTCGTTTCAGGACAGTTTTTGGGGCTGTTTGGATTACATCATGATAATGATGTTTTTCGGGAAACTTGTTAATAACAAAGTTGTAGATAATTCATGTATCTAGTTGCCGTTAAAATTTGGTGGTATTTGGCCTTATGGTTTGTGAGTTATGCCTGTTTAAAGTTGGGTTTCAGAAATGGCTGCTCTCTGTCATTTGGGGACCAGTTTCTGTAAATGGGTATATTTGACTTAGTTAACTTGAGAATAATGCTAAGATGATTAAAGATGAGTTGTAGAAAATTTCATAAGCTTTCCAGAATGTCTTGTTGCATGGCTATTGGATTTGTATAACTCTAGTTATGATCCAAACATGAAGCTGTTGTTTCCAGTCCTGAAATAGACATATGTTAGTTAAATAGCAAACCTTAATGACTTAGGTTTTGATTGAATTTTTGATTGAGTGATGTCCTTGGGTCATTAGTTGGTAATGATCTTTGGCAATTGATGTTAGTATTCTGGAAAGGTTTAGTTAGTTTTGACTTGTAACTGTACTGTGAAGGAAAGTTGTATTCAAGTTAGTTAATCTTTTATGCTTTCACCAATGCACCTCCATGCATCATGTCATACAATCCATCATGCTAAAGCATGCATTATTTATTTACGTGTAGTGCATACGTGAGTGAGAAGGTTCGCGTTGACTAATCTTCGGATGAGTGTCATCATTCAATGGTGCTCGCGTTGATCAAGTGTTGGAGAAGGTTCATCCATCAATGGTGATGCTGTCAAGTCTAACTCCGTAATCTCTCTGTGGAACTAACCTTTTCCGTCAACGAAGGCAAGCCCCGGATGCATTTAAACCCTACCTTGTGTTTTACAAATTGATTTCGCTTTTGCTTTCATATACTGCATTAAGTGATTAGGAGTTAAGTGAAAACCTAATTGATGCATGACCAACCTTGTTTTCCTTATCTACCTTGTTAACCGTTTTAATTCGTATATGGCTAGTTATGCTTAGTCATGCTTAGATAAATAAAGGTCGGGTGATTACCTGTCACCTGCGAGTTTTAAATGGAACTTTGGTTACTTATGTTATCATGTGATATGGGAATGTGGAGTAATAAATCTAGACCAGGCGGACTCGGTGTGTGTGAGCCACAAGACCTGGTAATGTCTTGTGAGCGGGTTCTTTCCGCCTGTGTCGATTAAGGCCCGTACCGTTGTTGAATTGCATGAGGTGAGAATTTGTAGTACTAACCACATACTCCGGTAAGCCTTAACTTGGCGATTCTATTATGAGAATGGCTACTCGCGCACTGGGAGTGGAGAGATGGCGGGAATAGCATGTACCCACGTGGCAATGGGCGGGATTGGTGGAGTACTATATTCTCAGGTGGCGCGGACCCGTTCTTGTTTTAGAGGATCCGAGGGTAGGTTGATATATGTGAGTCGGGGACCTGCATATGTTGTGTGGTCTGGAATCCCCAGCTGGGTTTAATCGGTTCGAATCGTCGTTGCTCCTCGGTTATGGAGACTCAACTCACTGTTCATCATCGTAGTATTAATAACTAGAACTTGAGTAAGGTTTGAGAAAGTGTTGGATATGAAGTTTTATGATCTCATTACGGATCGTGTCAGCTTTGTATATGATCTTATGAAGTTTTAAATGTTGACAAAAAGAATATCGTTAAAGAGCTTTTACGCAAAAGAACTTTGATTATTGCTAAAGCCATACCTTGAATCCCTGAGCTTGCATTCTTGAGTTCTATCAATTTTTATTTCGGTTAAGTCTTGTTGAGTACTTTTGTACTCAGGGTTCGTTGACCCTTGTTGCAGGTGAGCCTCATGAGCAGGTCTGTTTTGGACCGTGCTGCATGACGGTTGTTCGATCCGATGATGTTAAGTAAATTTGTGGCCCTTGGGCAGGGCAGTTTAATTGCGTGTTTCGTATTACGTTATAATGCCACTCCACTACTACGGTTTGGAATATTAATCGAACTTAGTTTATAAGGTTTGAAACTACTGTTTTGTAAACTAAGTTATTGTAAGACTTCCGCTATATTACTCTGATGTATCTATTTGAATAAACTGTTGTAATACTGCAATGACTCTATAATGGGATCCTGCTCGGAAATCGTGGATGATTTGGGGTTCCACGGGGACACCCGATAGTCTTCTTAAGTTACTAGGAACATATGCATAGTTGTCAGAGGTCGTTGGACAATGACAGGTGCATGTGGGTCCTATAATTTAGGAGGTTCTGCCACATTGGCTCTGCCCGTACGTCGCCTTACCGCACGTGGGAATGTCACCTGCTCTGCCATCACTTCAGTGTCAATGTTGCGCTGTTGTTTCCCATGGCCGGCGCTATCCACTTGGGCACAGTACCATGCCGCCATCGGCTTGTGGGTTATGGTAGTACGACCATGCACCTTGTGCATGCCTCGCTATTACCCCTCGCTCGTGCTCGCTTGTACTTGGAGTTGATGGCTGATTCTGCCACAACAGCGCCAGGCCAAACTCCACCTACTTTCCCTGTCCCTCTATCGCTGGTCACACCGAGGCAAGCACGCAGCATCAACCAAATCAATGAAATTGCATGCGCCTAAGAAGGGAGAAGTCCGTCGCCATGGAGGGAGCTTAGGACAGCATCCCCATTCACCGTATCGCTTCCCACCGCTTCGCGTTGATGTCGAGGTGAGCATCGGCTCCTTAGATAGGACCGTGAGGGTCGGGTGTGGTCGACATAGCCGCTCGGTGCTAGCGCTACCGCGCCGGTGTGCGCACGGGTGCCGAGGGACATGGCCGCGATGAAGAAGGGAAAGGGGAGTGTGGTAGATGCAAACTCTGTGACTCGGTGAAATAGTGCGCGAGTGAGTTTCACGAATAGGCTAGAGAACATGGGCTCTTTCGCTAAAGAGCTAGCCGCGTGCGGGCTCCGCCATGGGCCACGTCGGGTGCTGTGCATGCGCGTGGGCGGGACACCGAGGTGGGTCGAGCCATCGCTCGTGGGCCATGCTGTGAATTCGTTTTCCAATTTTCCAGTGAATTACAAATGTTTATTCAATATAGTTTCTAGCTAAACTTTGATAAATTGCAGTAAATCTTGTAGACGTCCAAAAATAGTGAAATCAAGTTTGTTAGGTTCACAAAAATGCCATCTATCTGTTAGTGTAGTTAGATTATAGTTAGCTATGATAGTGATGGGGTCATAAATTCAAACTAGAGAGTTTAGTATTATATCGATTAATATTTGTAGGAATTTTTGTGGTAAAATGGTGATAGCTATGGTTATGAAAATTTTAGAGTAGGTCACTAGATTATTATGTACTTGCTGTAAATTTTATAGCCCTAGAGTAAGTTGATAAATAGAGCAGCTATTATCCTTGTTTTAGCATATATAGTTTGAATCGATATTAGGAGTAAGAATACCTTTAATTGCTATGATAATGTATGTCATGCTTCGTACTTGTTAGTGGTAACAGTAGGTAACTTAGTATCTTAGCTGGTAGCACTAGCTAGTAGTTAGACAGATGTATTTTTATTTTAAGAGTTGCTGTTGCCATATTACTAAGTATTGCATCATCATTTTATGCATGTAGATCATGAGTTGGTAGAGTTTGTGCCCGTGGACGAACAGGAGTACGAGGAAGTCATTGAGGAGTACGAGGAGGAGATCCTTGTGTAGGAGGGAGCCTCGAAGCCTATTTTTAATGATCAATGAATATATATATATGATGTGCATTTATGTTATAGGTATTTTATGGAAACTACATGCATAAATATATCTATCTATGAGTCCTACTTGTACATGTCAAGTAGCTGCTTTGCTCAGGATGTTGGTAGCGTGAGTAACCTGCCGTTACACACAAATAGGTGATAAATATGATCACTAATGATAAAATCTTATAAAGGTAAATGGTGACCGGGTAGAGATGTGGTTTGGGTATTGGTGGGTATAAGGGGTTGTGTCCTACAGCCAATAGGGCATAGCTCGGTTACACTTTTTCCCTGTCTATGTCGATTAAGGACTGGTCATTGCATAAGGCATCGTGGGCAAGTCATAGACTTATTATCCCAAGCACATACTTGGGTATGGGCGCTTGAAAGACTTGTTACACTCTTGTCATGGGTTCTGGCTCTTTCTAGACCGACTGTCAAGGTGGTTTTTGGGTTAGGAGGTCCTTTCACCGCACTGAGTCTGGGACTCAGGGGCAGAGGCTTAGAGTCTGAAAGGTCCTAATGGCTAGAGGGGGGTGAATAGCCTATTAAAAATTTCTACAACAACACTTAACAAATCGGTTAGATAATTATGAGGCGAAGCAAGTGTTGCGCTAGCCTACTAAAAATGCAAGCCACCTACCACAATTGTAGTTTATATATTTTCTATCCACACAATAGCTATGACACTACACTAAGTTAGTGTGCTATCAAAAGCTAACTAAAGAGCCACACTAACCAAACTAACAAGCTCTCACAACTAGCTACACTAAAGAGCTTAATAACTAGTTTGTGGTAATATAAAGAGAGTGAGCAATTTGTTTATACCGCTGTGTCAAAGGAGCCAATCAATCCCAAGAATGAAAACCAATCACCTCAGAATCAAATGATGACACAATGATTTTTTACCGAGGTTCACTTGTTTGCCGACAATCTAGTCCTTGTTGTGGAGATTCACTCACTTGGAGGTTCACGCGCTAATTGGCATCACACACCAAACCCTCAATAGGGTGTCGCACAACCAACACAAGATGAGGATCACACAAGCCATGAGCAATTCACTAGAGTACCTTTTGGCTCTCCGCCGGGGAAAGGTCAAGAACCCCTCACAATCACCATGATTGGAGCCGAAGACAATCACCACCCTCCGCTCAATGATCCTCGCTGCTCCAAGCTATCTAGGTGGTGGCAACCACTAAGAGTTACAAGCGAATCCCATGGCAAAACACAAACACCAAGTGTCTCTAGATGCAAACACTCAAGCAATGCACTTGGATTCTCTCCCAATCTCACAAAGATGATGAATCAATAATGGAGATGAGTGGGAGGGCTTTGGCTAAGCTCACAAGGTTGCTATGTCAATGTAAATGGCCAAGAGAGTGAGCTTGAGCCGGCCATGGGGCTTAAATAGAAGCCCCCATGAAATAGAGCCGTTGTACCTCTTCATTGGGCACAACATGGGGTGACTGGATGCTCTGGTCATATTGACCGAACGCTGGACCTCAGCGTCCGATCACACGATGCATGCCACGTGTCCCCTCTCTTCAAATGTTGATTGTCGAATCTCAATGATCAAGTGACGACCAGACATAGCAGCTCAAAGTGACCGGACGCTGAACCCCAGCGTCTAGTCGTTTCTAGTAAGCATCCAGAGATGAGTTTTCATGACCGGATGGACGTGTTCGGTCATGCACGACCGGACTCACCCAGCGTCCGGTCACTCAGCAACTCCCCTATGCACTGCCACATCAGTAGGACTGGACACAACCCTCCAGCATCCGGTCACTAAGTGACCCAGCGTCTGGTCAGAGACCGATGCTAGTGTCTTTGTAGCTTCTACGTCCGGTCACTTCCAGTGACCTCCATGTTTTCTGTATAGGGCGCCAGTGGCACCGTTGGACTATCTGCACTCTATGGATGGACACTCCACCGGTGAAGTTCCTAACCCTTGCTCAAATGTGCCAACCACCAAGTGTATCACCTTGTGTACATGTGTTAGCATATTTTCACAAACATTTTCAAGGGTGTTAGCACTCCACTAGATCCTAAATGCATATGCAATGAGTTAGAGCATCTAGTGGCACTTTGATAACCGCATTTTGATATGAGTTTCACCCCTCTTAATAGTATGGCTATCGATCCTAAATGTGATCACACTCACTAAGTGTCTCGATCACCAAAACAAAATGGCTCCTACCATTTATACCTTTGCCTTGAGCCTTTTGTTTTTCTCTTTCTTCTTTTCAAGTCCAAGCACTTGATCATCACCATGGCATCACCATCATCATGTCATGATCTTCATTTGCTTCACAACTTGGAATGTGCTACCTATCTCATGATCACTTGATAAACTAGGTTAGCACTTAGGGTTTCATCAATTTACCAAAACTAAACTAGAGCTTTTAGAGTCCTAGTTTGGACGGGGACCTAGACCCCATGATAGGAGGGTAGTGGGATGGTCCTGCTTGTGCCTGGGGTAAAAGCGGGGCGTGTGTTTTTGGGGTACCTAGCTAGGGGCATTGATTCATGAATCGCCGAGCAATCTAGTATGACTTGTTTTGTGTCTAGCACCGTAGTAAGAACTGAATGATGAAAGATAATGAAATGGAACTAATTGCTCAACTCTTGCTTGAAAGTAGAACATGTGCTTACATAGAATAGATAGATAATAAATTAATATGGCTATTAATAATATCATAAGTAAGGACTCACTAATAGTATTGCTTTCTGCCAAAAGAAAACAAGCAAACCATAAAGCTTATCATATTCCTTGGAGTCGGGATATTATTCCCACTAGTTAGATAATTTTTGCGAGTACATTATGTACTCAGGGTTTATTTACCCCTATTGTAGGTAATGCATGAGAAGTGCCTTTGTATGGAGGATTCTTCTGGTGGGCTCAGACGGATCCTCATCCCTTATCACTAGATGTTTATTTTTAAATTCTGCTGCTTATTATTCTGCACTCTGACATTTGGTAATGTAATAAGGTAATTTCTAAGAACTTCTGATGTATGAAATGTGCAAGTATTGTAACTCATTCTCATTATTGGATCTTTGGGGAAAATGTGGATCTTTCGGGTTCTCCCTTAGGGTGTGCCTGATGGATACCGCCCATTGTAGCTTGCTTTCAGGGTGCTTAGAGTCTGGTGAAAGACGAGCACCTCCATAAGCATGTTATTGTGGGTGGTTCTACCATAGTTGGTACTAGAACCAATAATGGTTACGAGTTTCATCACTCTTTTTCAAAACTTAAAAATTTGACCAACAAAAGTTTTATGAAAAGTAGGATGCAATTACATTAGGTAAATAAGTATAAGCCCTAGAAATTTGGTCTATCTAGGATAGCGGCACTGATTGTATCTAATCAATTTTCTGCAGGTAAACAAACTTACATTGCATAAGAAATCATTAGTATATGGAAAGTAAGTGTGCGATGTGCCAAAAATTTTATGAATGCCGCTATATTCTGGCTTGAGTGAACGTATAGGCCAAAGCATGCATCATGATAATAGCATCTTGCTTAAACTAAATTCCCCTACATGTATAATTGGGTTAGTAAATTGATAGGACTAACTAAAGGAATGTTTTAATAAATGTGCTGCCATTTCTCTAATCCCTTGCTTCTGATTGGGAAGGTTGTTCTAAATGGATGGTTCCTATCTCTTACAGATGAATCTAAGGTCTAGACACGAGAGCACCAGTGCTGGGGTGGCTCACGGTCTTTGCGAGGGCCAAGGCGAGAGTGGCCGGGCCAATGAGCATGGCAACAGGGGGAGTCAGGAGGCTCCACTTCTGGCTCCTCATCCTTTTCCGCCGCCACCACCACCACCGCCAATGACTCACACCAAGATGATTGCAGAACTGATGGCTGCTCCCTGCGAGTCAGCCCGTGCCATGGAGCTAATGGCACAAGCTGTTGCTGGCTTCGCCCGCGGAGGCCATGGCAGCAATGGTGGGAATGGGGGTGGTGCTCGCCGTCTTGAGGAACCCTCCTCTTACTAGGAATTCCTCAACACCCACCCACCCACTTTCACACCAACAGATGAGCCCCTAGATGCGGAGCACTAGCTCCACATTCTAGAGCAGAAGTTTCTATTGTTCATCGTGGCCGATGAGCAGAAGGTGCGCTTTGCAACACAACAGCTATTGGGGTCCATGAGTGCATGGTGGGATACCTTCCATGCCATACAGCAGCTAGATCATCCAGTGACCTGGCAGGAGTTCACAGCAGCATTCAGAGAGTTCTATATCCCTGTTGGTGTCCTCAACCAAAAGCTGACTGAGTTCCTAGAGCTATGACAATGGAGTATGATAGTGATGGACTACGTTAATAAGTTCAATCAGTTGTCCTAGTATGCTGGCATTCATGTAGACATTGACGAGAAGAACAAGGACCACTTCTTTCGCGGTCTCTCTTATATCCTTTAGGAGAAGCTATACACTGCGGACTATCAGACCTTCGGGGCAATGATGAATGCTGCTATCGCCTTGGAGGGCTTGCAGTGGGATTCCTAGGTAGAGTGGAAGAGAAAGCGGGTGGCCACAGGGTCTTCTGGCCACCCTCATACTCAGAAGGTATAGCTTGTCCGATGGGAGCCCTATCAACCATTAGGCGGGCATTTATTTCGGCAGCCCCAGCATACTTCTTAGACTTCTTCCACACAGTACCATGCATGCACTCAGTAGGTGTAGCCCCAGCAGCCTCAGGGATAGTAGGTCCACCTTACCAAAGATTTGGGAACAAACCTGGCGCTTGTTTCAAATGTGGCAAAGACGGTCACTATGCCCGAGAGTGTCCCCAGAACCAGTCAACTTAGTCTGCTCAACCATCGATGAACTCCAGGTTAGTCAAGCGGACCATCATCAAGAGGAAGGTGCTAGCCAGCCGATCTGAATAGGTGAATTTCACAGATGCTGAGTAGATATTGCAGTAGGAATCAGTGATGGCTGGTATGTTTACCATCCACTCCCATCCAGCTTATGTGTTGTTCGATTCTGGTGCATCACATTCCTTTATGAGCATGGGATTTGTAGATCGGCATAATATACCACTTATGGCTATGCCGTATTGTCGGTGTTTTGGACCGGTGAGCCCTCAACCAACTAGTAAATTTGTACTGCGTGTTCCTAATTCTGGATGGTGATGCAAAGGGACACAAGGTTTATACTGGTTTGGGCAATGGGTGCCCTACATCCAGTCTAAGAGATCCATCTTGTATTCCTTGCACCGAGGTGCTCGTAGTAGGGGTTTACAAGCAGGGCGAGAGAGGGAGCTAGTCCTAGGTCTCTGCATGGAGCGGTGTGAGTTGCTTGAGATGTTGATCTCAAGCAACGGGAAAGCGTGCGTGTTACAAAGTGTCGCTTGTGCGAGTGAGTGAGTCTGTCTATCCCATGAGCTCATGCCTGTTCGTGTCTATCCATCCCTAGAAATGGCCCCGGTCTCTCCCTTTTATAGTTGAAGGGGGGACAGGGGTGATACATGGGGTTGCTATGTAGCGTCGTGCTAATAGAGATGGCATGTCCAAGCCCTGTAGCCTATCACTATGGCAGTATGGTTGATGGAGTGGTCCTATCCTCAATGTGCTGGAGCAACGCGTCAGTCACACCCGATCCTATGCGACGTGGGAGCTCCAGTGATAGCCTGACACACGGCATGGCGGATGACGTGCCGGTCGCTATGTGTTGACCGCATAAAGAGCCGAGGCTCAGTTGGTGCCAAGGCCGAGCAATCATGGGGGGCTCAGCGGGCACAAATCCCAAGGTTGCCGAGGCCCTAAAGTGGAGTGCTAAGGCTTGGAGGGAGCAGTCAGTTTTGTACACTGATTCCAAGGCTATAGTGACCCGGAATTGACTCCCCATGTCGCGTTGTTCCTGGAGCAAGGGTTAGGTAGCATAGTGTAGTGCGGGCACCGGTTGTGGGCATAGTACCGAGCACAGCAGCCGGTAACCCCTGCCCTATCCTATCCCAGATAGTATGGTGTTGATGCGACTTCCCATCCCATTAGCTGCTCTACAGCGTCGAGCCATCGTCTGACTGATGTCGTGGGAGTGGTTGGTCGCATTAATTGGACGCAATGCTCCATCGAGGAGATTGGTCGAGGTGGGGCGGTGGGGCTGTTGCCGAGCTGGCCTCGAGCAAGATGGAGAATCGGCATCTCTTTCGAGGCATTACGCGTGGGGCCTCGAGCGAGATGGAGAATCGGTTCCCCATCCGAGGCCTTTCGTGCGAAGCCTCGAGCGAGGTAGAAAATCGGTAGACCATCCGAGGCCTTTCGTGCGAGGCCTCAAGCGAGGCGGAGATTCGATAGGCCATCCGAGGCCTTTCGTGCGAGGCCTCGAGCAGGGTGGAGGGTCGGTGGCCTCGGACAAGGCCAGGGGTTAGCCAATAGTTGTCTCTTGGCTTTGATTTTGACGGGGTCTAAGCGATTTTTTCAGTTTTTTTTCTTAGGGGACCCCTTTTTATGGTACCCGACAGTAGCCCCTAGGCCTTAGGGAGAGTGTGAGCGCTCTCCCTGAGGTTTTGATGAGACTCAGCTTGCGATAGCTCCTGATGGGATGGTGTTTTGTACTCGAGGCCTCGGTGGGTGCGCTCACGTGCACCCGACGGGTGTAGCCCCTGAGGCCCTGGAGGAGTGGATTTATTCCTCTAGGGGCTTTTCTTACGTCATGCGAGGAGTTTTACTACGTTTGCCGAGCCCATGAGTGCGAGTTTGGGTTGCTGAGTATTCGGCTTGGTTGTAGGAAGAGCCCCCGAGCCTCTGCATGGAGCAAGAGGGTGTTCAGGAGCTTCCCTGCCTTTTTTGTGTGGCCCTCATGCATCCTTTTCGTTCGGAAGGAGGGGTGGAGGATGTCATGCTATCCTTGGTGGGCACAAGCAGTGACACCTCTGGTGAGCTGTTATCGGGTAAGTTTGAGTGGAGGCTCATGCCCCATTTGATAGGGGTCGGCTAGTGGTCCAGAGACGCACTCCAAAAGCACCAGAGGGCTTCTCTAGTGGGTCCTAGGGCCGTTCGATTGGCCCCGAGGGCTCGATGCCTCCGTATGGTGGGATCCCATTCGGAGACCTCCCTGCCGATCTCAGACACGACTTAGGGCGTCCCAAGCATTCGCTTGCTTGGGCCTCAGCCATGTATAGTCGTCTCTGACTCTGTTCGTCCTGGGGCAGTTGTTGAAACCTTTAGGGGCCCAGCCTTCGAACCCCTGGACTGTAACGGGCTCGATGCCCTTTATCGTGTTTTTTCCTATGAGTTCAGCTTGCTTGTCTTCGTCCTAGGTGCAGGAAGAGCCCCCGAGCCTCCGCACGAAGCAAGAGGGCGGTCAGGAGTTCCCCTGGCTTTTGGTGCGACCCTCGCACATCCTTTTTGTTCGGAAGGAGGGGTTGTTTGCTGAGCCCCTGGGTGCGAGCCTAGGTCGCTGGGTCTTGGCAAGGTTGCAGGAAGAGCCCCCTAGCCTCTGCACAGAGCGAGAGGGCAGTCAGGAGTTCCCCTAGCTTTTTGTGCGACCCTCACGCATCCTTTTTGTTTGGAAGGAGGGGTTGTTTGCCGAGCCCTCAGGTGTGAGCCTGGGTCGCTGGGTCTCGGCAAGGTTACAGGAAGAGCCCCCTAGCCACTGCACGAAGCGAGAGGGCGGTCAGGAGTTCCCTGGCTTTTTGTGTGACCCTCGCACATCCTTTTCATTCAGAAGGAGGGGTTGTTTGCCGAGCCCTCTGGTGCGAGCCTGGGTCGCTGGGTCTCAGCAAGGTTGTAGGAAGAGCCCCCAAGCCTCTGCATGGAGCGAGAGGGCGGTCAAGAGTTCCCCTAGCTTTTTGTGTGACCTTGCGCATCCTTTTCATTCGGAAGGAGGGGTGGAATATGCCAGGCTACCCTCAGTGGGCGCAAGCAGTGACACTTCTGGCGAGCTATTATCAGGTAAGTCTGAGTGGAGGCCCATGCCCCATTCGATAGGGGTCAGCTAGCGGTCTAGAAACGCACTCCAAAAGTACCAGAGGGCTTCTCTAGTGGGTCCTAGGGCCGTTCGATGGGCCCCGGTGGCTCGATGGCTCCCTACGGTGGGATCTCATTCGGAGACCTCCCTGCCGGTCTCGGACATGACTTAGGGCGTCCCAAGTGTTTGCTTGCTTGGGCCTCAGCCATGTACGGGCTCACCCATAGTTGTCCCTAACTCTGTTGCCCTGGGGTGGCTATCGAAACCCTCGGGGGCCTAGCCTTCGAACCCCTGGACCATAACGGGTCGGTGCCCAGTTCCTTCGTCTGAAAGGAATCAGGTGGGGGATATTCCCCTCCCATAGGCTGACAACGATAGGCGCGCCTTTTGAGGCAGTTTTCTCAGGGAGGTGGAACGGTGCCTGCCGCTACTGTGGTCGGACGTGATGCTGTGTCAGCAGATGGGACATAACTGTTCACACGATTAATAAGGAAAAGGTGGGTACGTGGGCGATAAAATTGGATCTGGATTAACTATATTAGATTCGAGGGAAACTTCCCCAATTTTGTCGCCTGTCCGCTTCGCCCCTTCCTACATAAATACGCAATGAGCCTTGCCCCTCCCCTCCTTACCTTGCCTGCATTCGCCTTTGCCGCCCTCGAGCCGTTGCTAGGAACAGAGAGCGCCGGGGATAAGAAGGGAGAGCGGGAGAGGCAGAGCGAGGTTTACCGCCGTAGCCGCATTCCCCACCGCGCAATGGCCAGTGGCCCCGTCATCCTCCCGGTGGATCCTTGGGGTCCGTCCGACGTGTTCATGGAGACGCTGCAGTCGCTCGTCGATGACAGCCTTCTTCGCCTGGTTACCGACCCCAACAGGCCAGAGTGGATGGCTCCATTGGGCGAGCCAGAGGCGAGGCCACGCGATGAGTACATCATGAGCTTCATGTCTTTTCATGAGCGCGGTCTCGGTCTCCGGGTAGACCGGTTCATGCGGGCGCTCCCGCATTATTACGGCGTGGAGCTTCACAACTTCAACCCCAACTCCATCATGTAGGTGGCCATCTTTGTCACCGTCTACGAAGGGTACTTGGGCATTGCCCCCCATTGGGAGTTGTGGTTCCACCTCTTCCGGGCAGGGCATACCACCAAGCCGGCGGGCACGACAGGCACGAGGAAGGCGATGAGGGCCAGCGGCTGCACTCTCCAAGTGCACCAAGACCGGCAGCACCTTTACATCCTGGCCCAGCTCGCGCTAACCAATCGACGCTGGTTCTACCTCTGCAACAACAACAATAGGCTTCCCCCCTACACCAGGCGAGTCATGGAGAGCCTGCCAGAGAAGTGGAGGTACGGTGTCCCATTGGTTGACCAGCCCAAGTTGCAGCCGCTCTTGGAGGGACTAGAGAGGCTGCGTGGCCGTGGCCTCACGGTGGCTATGGTTGTGGTGGCCTTCCACCATCGGAGGGTGCTGCCGCTGATGGCTCGGTGGTGGTGCATATTCGACATGAGACCGGATGAGCCGGTCGAGGGCATCTAGATGTCCGCCGCCCCCCTCTCCGACGAGGAGATTCTACGGTGGGTGAGGGAGACGGTGGAGGGGCAACTGAAGAGCAGTGGTCTGACCCCTATCGCGATGCGCCCATTGTGGGGGTACCTCTCTCTAGTAAGTCACACACTATTATGGCCCCCAAGGCCTCCTTATTCCTCACCATTTTTTGGTCCCTTATTTGTGTTCGAAGTCCCCATAGGGGATGAGGGACATGCGAGCCTCCCCACTGCCCATTCCCGAAGACATAGAGCGGCGGGCGGTGAATCGGGCGCATGCCAAGGCACAGAAGAAGCGGAAGGATGCCGCAGAGGCAAAGCGTAAGAGGAAGATCCTCGAGCGTGAGGAGCTGGAGAAGCGCCGTCGGTAGCAGAGGCAGGATGGTCTCCCGATGGAGGCGTCTCCGTCGCCGTCACTGTCGACAGATTCTTCGGGCAGAGATGACGAGAGCAAGATGGGGCAAGGTCCCCTGGACCACCTCCCTAACATCGGGGGGACAGCGCTTGGGGCATCGGCGAGCAGCCCGGCGCTTCTAGGAGAAGGAGGAGGCGACGCCTCGGGGTCAACGACCACCCGCCCCGAGGCCGAGGCCGACACGCCTGAGGCAAGGGTGTTAGAGAAGCGCGCCGTCAGCCCGGTGGTCTTGACGGCAGAGGTGGAGCAGGCGACGGTGGGGGAGACGCAACTGCCCCCGCAGAGGGTCGAGGGGGTGCCAGAGTCCGGCGAGGACCAGCTAGCACCGGCGGATACAGAGGTCGTGCTACCACCGCCGCCACCGCCATTGCAGAGGAGGGTCATAGTGCCAAAGCAGTTGCATCCTCGCTCGAGGTAAGTGTTTTGTCGGTGGAGTTGCAGTACCTCCCGCTCATCCCTTGGCCACATGCTGACCTTATGAATCTGTACCTTCAGCCGGAAGCGTCACGTGGAAGTGCTTGCCCTGGTGCCACGTAAGGCGCTCAAGGTGAGCGCCGACTCCACCGCCATACAGCGTGGCGCGGCCTCAGCCAGGGCTAACCCGAAGGAGCCAAGCGCCCAAGGAGAGGTGGCTGAGGCGGCCATGGAGCAAGCGAAGGAGGAGGAGCCTACACCCCATGAGGCTGAGGCCCATGAGTCAGCTGGAGCTGAGGTGCCTTCAGTCGTCGAGGCCACCGAGGCCAAGGCGATGGAGGCCGGGGTGCCTAGGACCACCAAGGCCACGGTGGCAGAGGCCGGAGCCCCTGGGACCACTAAGGCCGGGGCGGCAAAGGCCAGCGTGAGCATGGCGAAGCCGGTGGCCTAGGAAGTGGAGACGGAGGTGGGGCAAGCTTCAATACTGCCCTCGGTCCAAGGCCCACCACCACCGCAGGAGAGCACCCGGGAAGTGGAGGTCCATTCGATCTCCTCATATGATACTTCCTAGGAGAAGGAGGTGGCGGATGCCAAGGTGGCCAGCACCGTGGAGCAGCCTGCTCCGACCTCTGGCGAGGGAAGCTCGGCCCTTGTGCAGGTACAACCTGAGCCCCATGGGTGGGATCACCCGTGTGTCTTGTGGTGGAGCCAGGACGACCCTAAGGGGAAGCCTCTGTTCGCCCTTGAGCACGCGGTCGAGGGGGCGCTGGGACACCTTCAAGCAATACTGCCAGCTGGCGGAGCGGTTGCTATGGACAATGTTGTCCATCGTGGCTGACGATCTGCCTAGCATTGCCTAGGTACGTGTCTTCTTTTTTCATGCGGTGTCGTCTTTTTCTGAGTTTTTTTCACAGTGCATGACCCCTGTTCTACCTATCCAAGAGCTCAAGACTCAGTCCCTCAGGAAGTCATTGTTCCTCCGACAGGAGAGGGACGTCTAGGACCAGCTTCAGCGGTAAAGGGCTTGCTCGCCGATGCCAATGAGCTTCTATCGGCGTGGAGCATGAGGTGGAGGACCTCCGCCTTCGCTATGCCGATATGAAGGCCGAGGCGGCCATGGCTTAGGAGTAGGTCACCCCTTTGGCGGCATGGGTCAAGGAGCTAGAGGAGGAGCTGACCCGCGTGGCTGGTGATCGGGACACCTTCAGGTCCTGGGCTAAAGAAGCGATGGCCTCTGCCAAGGCCCTCGCTGGGCAGCTGGGGGCGGAGCAGGGTGCGCACCTGCTATCGAAAGGCACCCTAGCAGAGGCCCTCAAGGTGGCTGAGGCCTCCTGGACCAAGGCTGTGGTCTGGAAGGGAAAGGTCGAGGGTGAGTCATGTTCCCCTTATTTTATTTGTTTTTCTTGTGTTCGACCCCTAACTCCTTGGTGTGATGCAGAGCTGGAGAAAGAGGCTTCCAGGGCGACCGAGGCTTCTTGGGTCGAGGTCTAGGCTGGAAGGAGAAAGCCGAGGCCTCTCGGGTCGAGGCCCAGCGCTGGAAAGAGAAAGCCGAGGGTGAGTCCTATAGTCATTTGCCCCTGTTTAGCTTATCTTCTTTCGTGCCTAACCCCATCCTGCTTGTCTCGGCGTAGGGTTGGAGAAGGAGGCTTCCCGAGCAGCTAAGGCTTCCATTGCAGTGCAGGTGGTGCTCGAGGCCAAGATCGAGGGGCACAACACGCTGCGGAGTGCTGCCTGTACCGCCTACGAGGCCCTAGAGGTTGAGGGGGTCTAGTCAGGCATCTCCCTTGGGAGCCGCTTGATCGCGTTGAGCGGCCAAGTGCGCGAGCGACTCCGAGGGGCGCTACACATGGGCATCAAGTGTGCCCTAGCTGTCATCTCCTTGCACTATGCCAGTGTCAACCTCGAGGCCGTCAACGACAGCTACGTCCTAGCCAAGGATGATGAGGAGGCTAATGAGGTGGTCGCAAAGCTGATGGAGGTGGTTGAAGGCCCCGGCATGGTGCTGGCCAAGCTGTTCGAAGTGGAGGTTGTCCCTCCCATGCCGTCCACCAATGCTGGAGACCCTGAGCCTTGACCTGGGCCCAAGAGGCTATGTAAATAAATTAGGGATTATGTTACCATATCATAACGCTGGTGGCCGTCAAGGCCTTTTTAAAGTACTCATGCGTCTACGTTTCTTAATTGTTTTTTATTATATTTCTAAGCCTCTGCCCTCTGTCCCATCTCTAAACATATTTCTTGCAAAAAACTTCCTCGAAGCCTAAGCTGCCCCTCGGGCAAAAGGTGGTGAGCGAGTGCCATAGCTCGGAGGCGTAGGCCGTCTCATGACTCGGTTGTCCTTTTGGCCTTGAGACAGTCTTTCAGTCCATAGGTTTTTTACAATCGATTTGTCAGAGCACGCTAGAAAGTTTGGCGTAGAAATTTTTTCGAAAAACGACTAAAAATGGTGCATGGGACTTAGGGGGGAGTCCCCCTTCTAGCCCTCGAGGGAGGCTCGGTTCTGCAGAGGCAGAGCCGTGTCTTTTCAAGCCTCACAGTGGGCACCTCTACAGAGGTGGAGCCAAGTCTCCCTAATGGAGTTATCATATCGCTGAGGCCCTTTATGGGCCCGGGGGGTTTCTTGAAAGATTAGAACAACTAAAGAACGCTTCTTAATTGTATTTCGAGAAACAATGTATACAATGCTTAGAAATTTAAGGGTAAAAGCGATGTAGCTGTTCTATGTTCCAAGCATTGGTGAGGATTTTGCCCTTCTCATTGGCTAGCTTGTAGGTCCCGGATTTCGCCCATGTGCAAGTCCCAAAGTAGGGCTTGACCTGCCTCGGTGGTGATGCATCGTTGGAGGACACTAGATGGGCTTCACCTGTACAACTCGTCGTTGCTGAGGATGTAAGTCTTGGCTCACCGAGCAAGCCATCAAGCTTTGGTCCTGTCTGTGGGAAGCTCTCCTCGAACAAGGCAATTAAGGAACAGGACTCGCCAGTTTGTGCCCTGGTTGGCCTCGAGAGGCTCCACATTGACTTCCATGACCTTAGGCTTGGCTAAAGGAGTCTCGGCGATAGAGGGGGCCTCGAGCTCTGCGGTGGGCTCGACTGGTGGGCCCTCTTCTACTGCCGAGGCGTAGTCGATAGAAGGCTTGTGGAGGTCTCTGGCGAAGACGTTCGGAGGGACCGGGGCCCGTGCCGACACCATCTTTGCCAGTTCATCCGCGGCCTCGTTGAATTTACACGCGACATGGTTGAGCTCGAGTCCATTGAACTTGTCCTCAAGGCGACATACCAGTTTGTAGTATGCCTCCATTTTGGGGTCATGGTAGTTTGACTCCTTCATTACTTGATCGACCACGAGCTATGAATCACCCCGTACGTCGAGATGCCGTACTCCAAGTTTGATGGCAATCTACAAGCCGTTGACGAGGGCTTCGTACTTAGCTACGTTGTTGGAGGTGGCAAAGTAGAGCCAAATCATGTAGCGCATGTGCACTCCAAGGGGTGAGATGAAGAGCAGACCCACGCCTGCCCCGGTCTTCATCAGGGACCCATCAAAGTACATGGTCCAGTATTCCGCCTGGACTTGAGCAGGTGGCAGTTGTGTGTTAGTCCACTCAGCCATGAAATCGGCCAAGACCTGAGATTTGATTACTTTCTGAGGCGCAAAAGACAGGGCTTCCCCCATGAGTTCGACGGCCCACTTGGCTATCCTACCTGAGGCCTCTCGGTTATGGATTATCTCTCCTAGGGGGAAAGATGACACCACGGTCACCGGGTGGGACTCGAAGTAGTGACGCAGCTTGCGTCGGGCCATGACTATGGCATAGATTAGTTTCTGGATGTGGGGGTAGCGTGTCTTAGTCTCAGAGAGCACTTCGCTAATGAAGTAAACAGGTCATTAGATGGGTAGGGCATGCCCCTCTTCCTACCTCTCGACTACCACGACCGCGCTAACCACTTGGGTCGTTGTGGTGACGTAGAGTAAGAGGGCTTTGCCTTTGACCAGCGGTATCAGGATAGGAGGATTGGTGAGCAGTGCCTTGAGCTTGACGAGGGCTTCTTTGGCCTCGGGAGTCCAAGAAAAGCATTCAAATTTCGTCAAGAGACGGTACAGAGGCAAGCCTTTTTTGCCAAGGCATGAGATGAAGCGGCTCAGGGTTGTAAGGCATCCCTTGACCCTCTGTACTCCCTTGAGGTCTCAGATTGGTCCTACGTCGATCACGGCTGAGACCTTCATTGGGTTGGCCTCGATGCCATGTTCCGAGACTATGAACCCCAAGAGCATGCCTCGGGGGACCCAAAGACACACTTCTCGGGGTAGAGGGCCCGGGCATCATTTGGAGAAGCATCGCCGTGGCTGTGAGGTTCTGGCTAGCGCGATGGAAGATAGGGGGTTGTTCATCCCCCCCCCCGTCGTTGTTGATGTGGTGGTGGACGTCGCGAGCCCTCCGCCAGGCTGCTCCACCTTCGCCGCGACCCCACTGTTCTTGCTCAAGAGTGTCTTGGAGCTGCTGTAGAAGGAGCCGGTCTTATTCAACCCTGGCCTAAAGCTCACGGAGCTACACTAGGTCTGGGCGTTGAGGCCCTTCGGGGGCAAGGTTCTCGTTCTGCGCTGCTCGGGGCCTGACACGTAGAGGTGTGGCGCCACCCACCCCCCCCCCCCCCCGAGGGGCAGAGAGCGAGAGCCTGCCCCTTCGTCCTCATCGCTCATGCTTGGCATCCTAAGCTCGACATGGAAGCACTCACGAGTGGGGTCGTAAGTGCCTTCGTTGTTAGAGTCAGAGTAGCCAAAGCAGTAGCCACTCGTGGCTAGGAAGCAACGCATGGCTTCAGGGTCGTGAAGTTTGGAGAAGTCTGCTCTGGCCCATGCCTCGTCCTCCTCCGAGGAGTTAGTGTGGGTGTGGGTCGAAGTCGTGGTGTTGAAGTTGAGGGCAAAGTGTTGGTGGCATCCTGAGGGCTCCGCGTGAGCGGAAGCATAGGCGGAAGCATAGGTGGTGGCGGCATTTCTCAACCTGAAGGGGTACGGGGATGGTGCCATTGCTAGGCTTTGCTCTGCTGAAGTTGACTCCTCAGAAGGTGGCGGCGTAGAGCTTGATGATAGGGCGTCGCCACATGCCACCGGCATCTTTCCCTTATCCAGGCTCAGGCTAGACAGGTCCCCAACCAGGGACCTTGTGCCAATAACTGGGTGTGGTATGCCGGTGGAGCGTGGTGCATCACCCTGAGCTTGCACGGTGTCGGGGTGGTCCTGCCCGTGCTGTGCCTGGCGAGCGTGATGAGAGCGGTGGCCTAGGTGCCGCCTGCGCCTAGGCTGCTGGGGTGTGACATCATCGACAGTCAGTGGGACTCTGGGTGAGAGGAGTACCATATCATACTCATGTCCTAGAGACATAAACTCTAGGCTCCCGAACCAGATTATCGTGCTGAGACGTAGTGGTCGCACGGGGTCTGCCATCCGGAACTTGTCAGGATGACAAAGATGACACGCAGTAGATCCCCTACCTAGCGCGCCAACTGTCGGTGTTTTGGACCGGCGAGCCCTCAACCAACTAGTAAATTTATACTATGTGTTCCTAATCCTAGATGGTGATGCAAAGGGACATAAGGTTTATACTGGTTCAGGCAATGGGTGCCCTATGTCTAGTTTGAGAGATCCATCTTGTATTCCTTGCACTGAGGTGCTCATAGTAGGGGTTTACAAGCAGGGCGAGAGAGGGAGCTAGCCCCAGGTCTCTGCGTAGAGCGGTGTGAGTTGCTTGAGATGTTGATCTCAAGCAATGGGGAAGCGTGCATGTTACAAAGTGTCGCTTGCATGAGTGAGTGAGTCTGTCTATCCCATGAGCTCATGCCTATTCATGTCTATCCATCCCTAGAAACGACCCCGGTCTCTCCCTTTTATAGTTGAAGGGGGGACAGGGGTGATACATGGGGTTGCTACGTAGCGTCGTGCGAACAGAGGCGGCATGTCTGAGCCCTGTAGCCTATCACTGTGGTGGTATGGTTGACAGAGTGGTCCTGTCCTTAATGTGCTGGAGCAACGCGTCGGTCACACCCGATCCTATGTGATGTGGGAGCTCTAGTGATAGCCTGATGTAGGGCATGGTGGGCGACGTGCCGGTCACTTTGTGTTGACCGCGTAAAGAGCCGAGGCTCAGTTGGTGCTGAGGCCGAGCCATCATGGGGGGCTCGGCGGGCATGAATCCCGAGGTTGCCGAGGCCCTAAAGTGGAGTGCCAAGGCTTGGAGGGAGCAGTCGGTTTTGTACACTGATTCTAAGGCTATAGTGACCTAGACTTGACTCCCCATGTTGTGTTGTTCCTGGAGTAGGGGTTAGGTAGCACAGTGTAGTGCAGGTGCTGGTCATGGGCACAGTACCGAGCATAGCGGTTGGTAACCCCTGCCCTATCCTATCCTAGAGGTATGGTATTGATGCGACTCCCCGTCGTTGGCCGCTCTGTAGTGTCGAGCTGTCGTCCGGCTGATGTCATGGGAGTGGTTGGTCGCATTACTTGGACACGATGCTCTGTCGGGGAGATCGGTCGAGGCGGAGGTGACGGGGCTGTTGCCGAGCCAGCCTCGAGTGAGACAGAGAATCGGCATCTTGTTCGAGGCTTTACGCGCAGGGCCTCGAGCGAGATGGAGAATCGGTTCCCCATCCGAGGCCTTTCATGTGAGGCCTCAAGCGAGGTGGAAAATTGGTAGGCCATCTGAGGCCTTTCGTGCGAGGCCTCGAGCGAGGCAGAGATTCGGTAGGCCGTCCGAGGCCTTTCGTGCGAGGCCTCGAGCAGGGCAAAGAGTCAGTGGCCTCGGACAAGGCCAGGGGTTAGCCAAATGTTGTCTCTTGGCTTTGATTTTGATGGGGTCTAAGTGATTTTTTTGGTTTTTGCTTAGGGGGCCCCTTTTTATGGTACCCGATGCATATGCCTATAGAATCCATACTATGGGTTTGCATATGTGCATCAATACTCGAATGGATACAGTAAGCTTGGTATTAGCCACCCACACTTATCACCTACAGTTCATGGTATTGCCTGGGCAAGGCATTGATGCTATTCTTGGAATGAACTGGTTGTGGGTATATGGGGTAGTCTTGGATATGAAGCGGAGAAGTGTGGAGTTACAACTTCCTTCTTTTGAGGATAGGATGTCTCTTCTTGTACCCTCAGATCCAGTCTTACCTGTTGTTGCCCATGCCAAAGCGTCTCCTAATCTTACCTCCATTCCTATGGTATGCGAGTTCCTAGATGTTTTCCCAAAAGATCTACCTAGGTTGCCACTAGACAGAGAGGTAGAATTCTCCATTGAGCTAGAGCCTGGTACTGCTCCTATCTCCAGATGCCC
The DNA here is from genome assembly GCF_019320115.1 of Miscanthus floridulus. Taxonomy (NCBI): domain Eukaryota; kingdom Viridiplantae; phylum Streptophyta; class Magnoliopsida; order Poales; family Poaceae; genus Miscanthus; species Miscanthus floridulus. The sequence goes on along the minus strand of NC_089585.1, from coordinate 121,100,466 downwards.
ATACCGCATGGCTCTAAGGGAATTGGCTGAGATGAAGAAGCAACTAGAAGAGTTGATGGAAAAAGGTTTCATCCATCCTAGTTCTTCACCATGGGGTTGCCCAGCTATTTTTGTGAAGAAGAAGGATGGTACTCTGCGGATGTGTGTGGATTACCGCTGTTGGTGTTTTGGACCGGTGAGCCCTCAACCAACTAGTAAAAATGTACTGCGTGCCCCTAATTCTAGATGGTGATGCAAAGAGACACAAGGTTTATACTAGTCCAGGCAATAGGTGCCCTACGTCCAGTCTGAGAGATTGATCTTGTATTCCTTGCACCGAAGTGCTTGTAGTAGGGGGTTACAAGTAGGGCAAGAGAGGGAGCTAGTCCCAGGTCTCTGCGTGGAGCGGTGTGAGTTGCTTGAGATGTTGATCTTAGGCAGCGGTGAAGCGCGTGTGTTACAGAGTGTCACTTGCACGAGTGAATGAGTTTGTCTATGCCTGAGTGCGTGTGAGCGTCGTGAGTTCGTGAGCTCCTATCCATAGAAACAGCCCCAATCTCTCCCTTTTATAGTTGAAGGGAGGATAGGGGTGATACATGGGGTTGCTACGTAGCGTTATGTGAATAGAGGCGGCATGTTCGAGCCCTATAGCCTGTCACTGTGGTGGTATGGTTGACAGAGTGGTCCTATCCTTAATGTGCTAGAGCAACGTGTTGCTCACACTCGATCTTATGCGACGTGGGAGCTCCAGTGATAGCTTGATGCAGGGCATGGCGGGCGACATGCCGGTCACTATGTGTTGACCGCGTAAAGAGCCGAGGCTCAGTTGGTGCTGAGACCGAGCCATTGTGGGGGGCTCGGGGGGCACAAATCCTGAGGTTGTCGATACCCTGAAGTGGATTGTCGAGGCTTGGAGGGAGCAGTTGGTCCTATACACTGATTCCGAGGCTATAGTGACCCAAACTTGACTCCCCACGCTGCGTTGTTCCTAGAGCAGGGGTTAGGTACCACAGTGTAGTGCGGGCACCGGTCGTGGGCACAGTAGCAAGCACAGCGGCCGATAACCCCTACCCTGTCCTATCCAGATGGTATAGTGTTGATGCGACTTCCCGTCCTGTTGGCCGCTCTATAGTGTCGAGCCATCGTCCAGCTAATGTCATGGGAGTGGTTGGTCACATTAATAGGACACGACGCTCTGTCGGGGAGATTGGTCGAGGTAGAGGCGACAGGGTTATTGCCGAGCCAGCCTCGAGCGAGATGGAGAATCGGCATCTCGTCTGAGGCTTTACACGCGGGGCCTCGAGCAAGATGGAGAATCGGTTCCTCGTCCAAGGCCTTTCGTGCGAGGCCTCGAGCGAGGCGGAAAATTGGTAGACCATCTGAGGCCTTTCGTGCGAGGCCTCGAGCAAGGCAGAGATTCGGTAGGCCGTCCGAGGCTTCTCATGTGAGGCCTTGATCGAGGCGGAGAGTCGGTGGCCTTGGACAAGGCCGAGGGTTAGCCAATAGTTGTCTCTTGGCTTTGATTTTGATAGGGTCTAAGCGATTTTTTTTGTTTTTGCTTAGGGGACCCCTTTTTATGGTACTCGACAGTAGCCCCCGAGCCTCAGGGAGAGTGTGAGCACTCTCCCTGAGGTTTTGATGAGACTCGGCTCGCGGTAGCTCCTGGCGGGATAGTGTTTCGTACTCGAGGCCTCAGTGAGTGCATGCGAGCACACCCACCGGGTGTAGCCCCCGAGGCCCTGGAGGAGTGGATTTATTCTTCTAGGGGCTTTTCTTATGTCGTGCGAGGGGTTTTATTGCATTTGCCGAGCCCATGAGTGCGAGTTCGGGTCACTGAGTCTTTGGCTTGGTTGTAGTAAGAGCCCCTGATCCTCTGCACAGAGCAAGAGGGTGATCAGGAGCTTCCCTGTCTTTTTTGTGCAGCCCTCATGCATCCTTTTCGTTTGGAAGGAGGGGTGGAGGATGCCATGCTACCCTCGGTGGGCGTGAGCAGTGACACCTCCGGTGAGCTATTATTGGGTAAGTCCGAGTGGAGGCCCATGCCCCATTCGATAGGGGTCAGCTAGCGGTCTAGAGACGCACTCCAAAAGTACCAGAGGGCATCTCTAGTGGGTCCTAGGGCTGTTCGATTGGCCCTAGGGGCTCGATGCCTCCCTATGGTGGGATCCCATTCGGAGACCTCCCTGATGGTCTCAGACAAGACTTAGGGCATCCCAAGCGTTCGCTTGCTTAGGCCTCAGCCACATATGGGCTCGCCCCTAGTCGTCCCTGACTCTGTTCATCCTGGGGCGGCTATCAAAACCTTTGGGGGCCCAACCTTTGAACCCCTGGACCATAATGGGCTCGGTGCCCTTTATCACGTTTTTCCCTACAAGTTCGGCTTGCTTGTCTTCGTCCTAGGTGCAGGAAGAGCCCCCGAGCATCCACACGGAGCGAGTGGGCGGTCAGGAGTTCCCCTGGCTTTTTGTGTGACCCTCGCGCATCCTTTTTGTTCAGAAGGAGGGGTTGTTTGCTGAGCCCTTGGGTGCGAGCCTAGGTCGTTGGGTCTCGGCAAGGTTGCAGGAAGAGCCCCCTAGCCTCTACATGGAGCGAGAGGGCGGTCAGGAGTTCCCTTGGCTTTTTATATGACCCTTGTGCATCCTTTTCGTTTGGAAGGAGGGGTTGTTTGCTAAGCCCTCGGGTGCGAGCCTGGGTCGCTGGGTCTCGGCAAGGTTGCAGGAAGAGCCCCCTAGCCTCTGTACGGAGCGAGAGGGCGGTCAGGAGTTCCCCTGGCTTTTTGTGCGACCCTCGCACATCCTTTTCGTTCGGAAGGAGGGGTTGTTTGCTGAGCCCTCGAGTGCGAGCCTAGGTCGCTGGGTCTCGGCAAGGTTGCAAGAAGAGCCCTCGAGCCTCTGCACGGAGCAAGAGGGCGGTCAGGAGTTCCCCTGGCTTTTTGTGCGACCCTTGTGCATCCTTTTTGTTCAGAAGGAGGGGTGGTATATGCCAGGCTACCCTCGGTGGGCGCGAGCAGTGACACTTCAGATGAGCTGTTATCGGGTAAGTTCGAGTGGAGGCCCATGCCCCATTCGATAGGGGTCAGCTAGCAGTCTAGAGACACACTCCAAAAGTACTAGAGGGCTTCTCTAGTGGGTCCCAGGGCCGTTTGATGGGCCCCAATGGCTCGATGCCTCCCTACAGTGGATCCCATTCGGAGACCTCCCTGCCGGTCTTGGACACGACTTAGGGCATCCCAAGCGTTCGCTTGCTTGGGCCTTGGCCATGTATAGGCTCGCCCATAGTTGTCCCTGACTTTGTTGCCTTAGGGCGGCTGTCGAAACCCTCAGGGACCCAGCCTTCGAACCCCTGGACCGTAACAGGCTCGGTGCCCAGTTCCTTCGTCTGAAAGGAATCGGGTAGGGGATATTCCCCTCCCGTTGGGTGACAACGGTAGGTGCGCCTTTTGAGGTGGTTTTCTTAGGGAGGCGAAACGACGCCTGCTGCTACTACGGTCAGATGCGACGCTGTGTCAGTGGATGGGACATAACTATTCACACAATTAATAAGGAAAAGGTGGGTACATGGGCGGTAAAATTGTATCTAGATTAACTGTATCAGATTTGAGGGAAACTTCCCCAATTTCATCGCCCATCTGCTTCACCCCCTTCCTGCATAAATACGCAACGAGCCTCGCCCCTCCCCTCCTTACCTTGCCTGCATTCGCCTTTGCCACCCTCGAGCCATTGCTTAGGAACAGAGAGCACCGGGGAGAAGAAGGGAGAAGGGCGAGGGAGAGAGAGAGAACGGGAGAGGCAGAGCGAGGTTTACCACCATAGCTACATTCCCCACCACACAATGGCTGGTGGCCCTGTCAACCTCCTGATGGATCCTTGGGGTCCGTCCGACATGTCCATGGAGACGCTGCAGTCGCTCGTCGACGATGGCCTTCTCCGTCCAGTTACCGACCTCAATAGGCCAGAGTGGATGGCTCCATTGGGCGAGCTGGAGCTGAGGCCATGTGATGGGTACATCATGAGCTTTGTGTTTTTCATGAGCATGGTCTCGGCCTCCCGATGGACTAGTTCATGCGGGCACTCCTGTATTATTATGGCGTGGAGCTTCACAACTTCAACCCCAACTCCATCGCGCAGGCGGTCATCTTTGTCATCGTCTACGAAGGGTACTTGGGCATTGCCCCCCATTGGGAGCGGTGGCTCCATCTCTTCCGGGCGGGGCATACAACCAAGCCGGCAGGCATGACGGGCATGAGGAAGGCGATGAGGGCCGGTGGCTACACTCTCTAAGTGCGCTAAGACCAACAACACCTTTACATCCTGGCCCAGCTCACGTCAACCAATCGCCATTGGTACACCAGCTGGTTCTACCTCAGCAACGATGACGGCGGGCTTCCTCCCTACACCGGGCGGGTCATGGAGAGCCTGTCGGAGAAGTGGACGTACGGCGTCCCATTGGTCGACTAGCCTAAGTTGCAGCCGCTCCTAGAGGGACTAGAGAGGCTGCACAGCCATGGCCTCATGGTGGCTATGGTTGTGGCGGCCTTCCACCACCAGAGTTTGCTGCCGCTGATGGCTCGATGGCAATGCATATTCGACATGAGACTGGATGAGCCGATCGAGGGCATCTGGATGCCCGTCGTCCCCCTCTTCGACGAGGAGATTCTATGGTGGGTGAGGGAGATGGTGGAGGGGTGGCTAAAGAGCGGTGGTCTGACCCCTATCACGATGTACCCATCACGGTGGTACCTCTTTGTGGTAAGTCATGCACTGCTATGGCCCTCGAGGCCTCCTTGTTCCTCACCGTTTTCTGGTCCCTGATTTGTGTTTGCTGTCCCCGTAGGGGATGAGGGACGTGCGAGCCTCCCCACCGCTCATTCCTGAGGACGTAGAGCGGCAGGCGGTGAACCGAGTGCACACCGAGGCAAAGAAGAAGCGGAAGGACACCATGGAGGCAAAGCGCAAGAGGAAGATCCTCAAGCACAAGGAGCTAGAGAAGCGCCACTGGTAGTAGAGGCAGAACGGTCTCCCAGTGGAGGCGTCTCCGTCACCATCAATGTCGATGGATTCTTCGGGCGGAGATGACGAGAGCAAGATGGGGCGGGGTCCCCAGGACCACCTCCCTGACATTGGGGGGACAGCGCTCAGGGCATCGGCGAGCAGTTTGACGCTTCCAGGAGGAGGAGGAGACGCCTTGGGGTCAGCGACCGCCTGCCCCAAGGTTGAGGCTCACACACCCGAGGTAAGGGCGTTAGAGAAGCGTGCCGTTAGCCTGCTGGTCTCAATGGCAGAGGTGGAGTGGGCGGCAGTGGGGGCGACGCAACCGCCCCATAGAGGGTCGAGGGGGCACCGGAGTCCGACGAGGACCGGCCGGCACCGATAGATACAGAGGTCATGCTACCGCCACCGCCACCACCGTTGTAGAGGAGGGTCGCAGTGCCAAAGCAGTTGCATCCCCACTCGAGGTAAGTGTTTTGTCGATGGAGTTGCAGTACCTCTCGCTCAACCCTTGGCCGCATGCTGACCTTATGAATCTGTACCTTTAGCCAGAAGCATCATGTGGAAGTGCCCACCCTAGAGCCACGTAAGGCGCTCAAGGTGAGCATCGGCTCCACCGCCATACAGCATGGCGCAGTCGTGGCCAGGGCCGACCTGAAGGAGCCGAGTGCCCAAGGAGAGGCAGCCGAGGTGGCCATGGAGCAAGCGAAGGAGGAGGAGCCTACGCCCCACGAGGCCGAGGCCCGTGAGTCAACTAGAGCTGAGGCACCTTTAGTCATCGAGGCCACCGAGGCTGAGGCCCCCCAGGCCTCCGAGGCCGACCGACGGAGGCCGGGGTACATAGGACCACCGAGGCCACGGTGGCGGAGGCTGCCGTGAGCACAACAAAGCCAGCGGCCTAGGAAGTGGAGACAGAGGCGGGGCAAGCTTCAATACTGCCCCTGGTCCAAGGCCCGCTGCCGCCGTAGGAGAGCACCTAGGAAGTGGAGGTCCATTCGATTTCCTCCAATGATACTGCCTGGGAGAAGGAGGTGGCAGATGCCGAGGTGGCCAGCACCATAGAGCAGCCTGCTCCGACCTCTGGTGAGGGAAGCTCGGCCCTCGTGCGGGTACAACCTGAGCCCCGCGGGTGGGATCGCACACGTGTCTTGTGGCAAAGCCGGGACGACCCTAAGGGGAAGCCTCTATTCGCCCTTGAGGACACGGTCGAGGGGGGCACTGGGACACCTTCAAGCAATACCACCAGCTGGTGGAGCGGTCACTACGGACAGCGCTGTTCGTCGTGGCTGACGATCTGCCTAGCGTTGCCCAGGTACGCGTCTTCTTTTCTCGTGCAGAGTCATCTTTTTCTGAGTTTTTTCGCAGTGCATGACCCCTATTCTTCCTATCTAGGAGCTCGAGACCCGGTCCCTCAGGAAGTCATTGTTCCTTCGATAGGAGAGGGACATCTGGGACCAGCTCCAGCGGTAGAAGGGCTTGCTCACCAATGCCAATGAGCTTCTGTCAGCGCGGAGCACGGAGGTGGAGGACCTCCACCTTCGCTGTGCCGATATGAAGGCCGAGGTGACCATGGCTCAGGAGCAGGTCGCCCCATTGGCGGCGTGGGTCAAGGAGCTAGAGGAGGAGCTGACCCGTGTGGCCGGCGATCGGGGCACCTTCAGGTCCTGGGCTGAAGAAGCGACGGCCTCTACCAAGGCCCTCGCTGGGCAGCTGGGGGCAGAGCAGGGTGCGCACCTGCTGACGAAAGGTGCCCTGGTAGAGGCCCTCAAGGTGGCCGAGGCCTCTCGGACCGAGGCTATGGTCTGGAAGGGAAAGGTCGAGGGTGAGTCATGTTCCCCTTGTTTTATTTGTTTTTCTTGTGTTCGACCCCTAACTCTCTGTTGTGATGTAGAGCTAGAGAAAGAGGCTTCCAGGGCGGCCGAGGCTTCTCGGGTCGAGGTCTAGGGCTAGAAGGAGAAAGCCAAGGCCTCTTGGGTCGAGGCCCAGCGTTGGAAAGAGAAAGTCAAGGGTGAGTCCTGTAGTCCTTTGCCCCTGTTTGGCTTATCTTCTTTCGTGCCTAACCCCATCCTGCTAGTCCCAGCGTAGGGTTGGAGAAGGAGGCTTCCCAGGTAGCTGAGGCTTCTGTCATGGTGTAGGTGGTGCTCGAGGCTGAGATTGAGGGGCACAACGCGCTGCAGAGCACCGCTCGTACTGCCTGCGAGGCCCTAGAGGTTGAGGGGGTCCAATCGGGCAGCTCCCTTGGGAGCCGCTTGATCACGTTGAGCGGCCAAGTGCGCGAGCAACTTCGAGGGGTGCTACACACGAGCGTCAAGCATGCCCTGGTCGTCGTCGCTTCGCACTATGTCGGCGTCGACCTTGAGTCCATCAGCGATGGCTACGTCTTGGCCGAATATGATGAGGAGGCCGATGAGGAGGTCGCGAAGCTGATGGAGGCGGCTGAGGGCCCCGACATGGTGCTGGCCAAGCTGTTTGAAGAGGAGGTGGTCCCTCCCACACCGTTCGCTGATGCTGGAGACCCTGAGCCTTGACCTGGGCCCAAGAGGCTATGTAAATAAATTAGGGATTATGTTACCATATCATAACGCTGGTGGCCGTCGAGGCCTTTTTAAAGTACTCGTGCGTCTATGCTTCTTAATCGTTTTTTATTGTATTTCAGAGCCTCTACCCTCTGTCTCGTCTCTGAACATATTTATTGCAAAAAAACTTCCTCAGAGCCTAAGCTGCCCCTCGAGCAAAAGGTGGTGAGGGAGTGCCGTAGCCCGGAGGCGTAGGCCATCTCACGACTCGGCTGGCCTTTTGGCCTTGAGACAGTCTTTCGATCCTTAGGTTTTTTACAATCGATTTGTTAGAGCATGCTAGAGTTTGGCATAGAATTTTTTTTGAAAACGACTAAAAAATGGTGCGTGGGACTTAGGGGGGAGTCCCCCCTTCTAGCCCCCGAGGGAGGCTCGGTTCTACAGAGGCAGAGCTGTGTCTTTTCGAGCCTCGTAGTGGGCACCTCTATAGAGGTGGAGCCGAGTCTCCCTAATGGAGTTATCGTATCGCTGAGGCCCTTGATGGGCCCGGGGGGTTTCTCAAAAGATTAGAACAACTAAAGGATGCTTCTTAATTGTATTTCGAGAAACAATGTATACAATGCTTGGAAATTTAAGGGTAAAAGCAACGTAGTTGTTCTATGTTCCAAGCGTTGGTGAGGATTTCACCCTTCTCGTTGGCTAGCTTGTAGGTCCTGGGCTTCCGCACTTGGGCAACGATGTATGGTCCCTCCCATGGCGGGGTCAGCTTGTGGTGGCCCTTGTTGCTCTGCCTTAGCCTCAGCACTAGGTCGCCCACTTTCAGGTCTTGGCTTCGAAAGCATCGGGCTTGATAGCGTTGTAGGGCTTGCTAGTACTTGGCCAAATGTAGCAGCGCAACATCTCAGGCTTCCTCCAGTTGGTTGAGGGCATCTTCATAGGTGGTGCGGTTACTTTGCTTGTTGTAGGCCTATAGCCTCAGGGAACCATATTCCAAGTCAGTGGGGAGGACGGCCTTGGCTCCATAGATCAGGAAGAACGGTGTGAATCCCGTGGCTCAGCTCGGGGTGTTTCTCAGGCTCTAGATGACCAATGGGAGTTCGACAAGCCATTTCTTGCCAAATTTCTTCAATTGGTTGTATATTCTTGGCTTAAGGCCTTGTAGGATCATGCTATTGGCATGCTCTACTTGGCCGTTTGTCCTAGGATGTCCTACGGCCGACCAGGCCACATGGATGTGATGGTTGTCGCAGAACATCAGGAACTTGTGGCTAGTGAATTGTGTCCCGTTGTCGGTGATGATGGTGTTTGGAACCCCAAACTTATGGATGATATCAGTGAAGAACAACACCGCTTGCTCGGACTTGATTCGATTGATCGGACGAGCCTTGATCCACTTGGAGAACTTATCGATTGCTACCAGCAGATGGGTGAAGCCCTCGAGGGCCTTCTACAGAGGCCCAACCATATCGAGCCCCCACATGGCAAACGACCATGTGATGGGGATGGTTTGGAGGGCTTGGGCCAGGAGATGCGTCTGCCGTGCATAGTACTGGCATCCCTCACAGGAGCGTACGAGCATGGTGGCGTTAGCAACAGCCATTGGCCAATAGAACCCTTGGCGAAAAGCATTTCTGATGAGCGTCCGAGGCGCTGCATGGTGCCCGTAGGCTCCCGTGTGCAAGTCCCAAAGTAGGGCTCGACCTGCCTCGGTGGTGATGCATCGTTGGAGGACACCAGATGGGCTTTGCCTATACAACTCACCGTTGCTAAGGATGTAAGTCTTGGCTCATCGAGCAAGCTATCGGGCTTCGATCCGATCTATGGGAAGCTCTCCTCAGACGAGGCAATCAAGGAATGGAACTCGCCAGTCTATGCCCTAGTTAGCCTCAGGAGGCTCCGCGTTGACTTCCATGACCTCAGGCTCGGTCAAAGGAGTCTCAGCGACAGAGGGGGCCTCGAGCCCTACAGTGGGCTCGGCCAATGGGCCCTCTTCTGCTACTGGGGCGTAGTCGATAGAAGGCTTGTGGAGGTCTCTAGCAAAGATGTTTAGAGGGACCAGGGCCTGTGTCGATGCCATCTTTGCTAGTTCGTCCGTGGCCTCGTTGAATTTACGCGCGACATGGTTGAGCTCGAGTCCGTCGAACTTGTCCTCAAGGCGACATACCAGTTTGTAGTATGCCTCCATTTTGGGGTCATGGCAGTTTGACTCCTTCATTACTTGATCGACAATGAGCTACGAATCACCCCGTATGTCAAGACGTCGTACTCCAAGTTCAATGGTGATCTACAAGCCATTGACGAGGGCATCATACTCGGTTGCGTTGTTGGAGGTGGCGAAGTGGAGCTGAATCATATAGCGCATGTGCACTCTGAGGGGTGAGATGAAGAGCAGAGCCACGCTCGCCCCGATCTTCATTAGGGACCCATCGAAGTACATGGTCTAGTATTCCACCTGGACTTGAGCAGGTGGCAGTTGTGTGTTGGTCCACTCAACCATGAAATCGGCCAAGACCTGAGATTTGATTGCTTTCTGAGGCGTAAAAGATAGGGCTTCCCCCATGAGTTTGATGGCCCACTTGGCTATCCTACCCAAGGCCTCCCGGTTATGGATTATCTTTCCCAGGGGGAAAGATGACACCATGATCACCGGGTGGGACTCGAAGTAGTGACGTAGCTTGCGTCGAGCCAAGACTACAACGTAGATCAGTTTCTGCATGTGGGGGTAGCATGTCTTAGTCTTGGAGAGCACTTCGCTGATGAAGTAAATAGGTCATTGGATGGGTAGGGCATGCCCCTCTTCCTGCCTCTTGACTACCATGGCCGTGCTGACCACTTGGGTTGTTGCGGTGACGTAGAGTAAGAGGGCTTCGCCTTCGGCCGGCGGTATCAGGACAGGAGGATTGGTGAGCAGTGCTTTGAGCTTGACGAGGGCTTCTTCGGCCTCGGGAGTCTAAGAAAAGCGCTCGGATTTCCTCAAGAGGCGGTACAGAGGTAGGCCTTTTTTGCCAAGGCACGAGATGAAGCGGCTCAGGGCCATAAGGCATCCCATGACCCTCTGTACTCCCTTGAGGTCTCGGATTGGTCCCATGTTGGTCATGGCCAAGACCTTCTCTGGGTTGGCCTTGATGCCGCGTTCCGAGACTATGAACCCCAAGAGCATGCCTTGGGGGACCCCGAAGACACACTTCTCGGGGTTGAGCTTGATGCCCTTCTCTCTAAGGCATCTGAAGGATATTTCTAGGTCATCGATGAGATTGCTGGCCTTCCTGGACTTGACCACGATGTTGTCCACGTAGGCCTTGATGGTCCACCTAATGTGTTCGCCAAAGACTTGGGTCATGCACCACTGGTATGTGGCCCCTACATTTCTGAGGCCAAACAGCATAGTCACATAGCAGTACATGCCAAATGGTGTGATGAAAGAAGTTATGAGCTGGTCGGACTCTTTTATCTTGATTTGATGATAACCAGAATACACATCAAGGAAGGATAGGGTTTTGCATCCTACAGTGGAGTCAACAATTTGGTCGATTCAAGGTAATGGGAAAGGGACTTTTGGACATGCTTTATTTAGACCAGTGTAGTCCACACACATTCTCCACTTCCCATTTTTCTTCTTAACTAATACAGGATTAGCTAACCACTCCGGATGGGACACTTCCTTGATGAATTTGGTCGCTAAAAGCTTCTGCACCTCCTCACCGATAGCCCTGTGCTTTTCCTCATCGAATCAGTGCAGGCGCTGCTTCACCAGTCTAGAGCCAGCCCGGATATCCAAGGCGTGCTCGGCGACCTCCCTCGGTATGCCCGGCATGTCTAAGGGACTCCACGCAAACATATCGGCATTCGTGCGGAGAAAGTCGATGAGCACGACTTCCTATTTGCTGTCGAGGGTGGCGCTGATCCTCAGCGCCCGATCATTGGAGCCAGTGGGGTCGACCGGGACGAGCTTGACAGCTTCCGTGGGCTCAAAAGTCCTGGCACGACGCTTGGAGTCAGGCGCCTCGTCACCAAGCCGGTCAAGGTTGATGATGAGGGTCTAGGCTTCCACGAGAGCCTCAGCGTACTCGATACATTCGACGTCGTAGTCATATGCATGCTCATACGTGTACTTGACCGTGATGACGCCATTGGGACCTGGCATCTTGAGCTTGAGGTAGGTGTAGTTGGGGACCGCCATGAACTTGGCGTAGCACGGCCACCCTAGGATGGCATGGTAGGTCCCTTTGAACCCAACCACTTCGAAGGTGAGGACCTCCTTGCGGTAGTTGGAGGGAGTACCAAAGCAAATGGGCAAGTCGATGTGCCCAAGGGGTCGCGTGCGTTTCCCCAGCATGATGCCGTGGAAAGACGTGGCATCACCCTGGAGCTGCGACTGGTCAAGCTCCAGGAGCTCTAGGGTGTTGGCATAGAGGATGTTGAGGCCACTGCCTCCGTTCATCAACACCTTAGTGAGTCAGGTGTTGTCGATGATGGGGTCAATGACAAGTGGGTACTGCCCGGGGTTCGGGACATAATCGGGGTGGTCATCCCGATCAAAGGTGATCGCCTCTCGTGACTAGTTGAGGTATCGGGGAGCGGCCACCTTCACTGAGAAGACCTCCCAGTGCTCCCTCTTCCACTGGCGCACCGTGAGGCACGCTGAAGGCCCACTGAAGATCATGAAGGCATTATGCACCTCAGGGAACCCATTGTCCTTGTTGTCGTCCCTGTCACCGATGCCCTTCTTCTTGGCATTGTCGTCGGGGAGCTCAAGCTTGGCATAATAACGCCGAAGCATGGTGCACTCTTCAAGGGTGTGCTTCACCAGGCCCTGATGGTAAGGGCAAGGTTTCCTAAGCATGTCGTCGAAGAGCCCGGGGCCTCTGGGGCCTCGAGGATTCTTGCGCTCTGCGACCACGACCAGGCCAGCCTTGAGGACTTCTTGCTTCCCCTGGTGACCCTTCTTCTTCTTCTTGGGGAGGTGGGGAGCCAAGGCCTCGGGGGCCTCGTCCCTCCGCTTCCCCTTGGCTTCGTTGTCGGGGAAGATGGCTCCGACAGCCTCTTCGCCCGAGGCGAAGTTGGTGGCGACATTGAGGAGCGTGATAGCCGAGGTCGATACGTTCCGGCCTAACTCCCGGACCAGATCTTGGCATGTGGTGCTAGAGAGGAAAGCCTGGATGATTTCCTAGTTGCCAATGCTTGGCAACTCGGTGCATTGCTTAGAAAAGCGTCGGATGAAGTCTCAGAGAGACTCACCTGGCTTCTAGTGACAACTTTTAAGGTCCTAGGAGTTCCCGGGGCACACGTACATGCCCTAAAAATTCCCGACGAAGACCCTAACCAAGTCACACCAGTCGTGGATCTACGAGGGAGGGAGGTGTTTGAGCCAGGCTCACGCCGAGTCTGACAGGAATAGCAGGAGGTTACGGATGATGAGTAGGTCCTCATCCACACCACCTAGCTGATAGGCCAGGCGGTAATCGGCCAGCCAAAGTTTGGGGTTGGTCTCGCCACTGTACTTCATGAGGTTGGTCGGTTGCCGAAATCGGGCCAGGAAATGAGCAGTGCGGATAGCTCTGCTAAAGACTCAAGGGCCAAGCGGCTCAGGAGAAGGACTGCGGTCCTCCCCACTATCGTAGCGGCCGCCTCGATGCAGATGGTAGCCTCGGGCGGGCCCCTCGTTGTCGTGGCACTATCGCCTGCTGACCACATTGTGATGGCCTTGTGCCTCGCGTCAGGCGCCAAGGCGATCGTGCACCGAGGGGGCCCTGTTGGCTATTGGCGCTTGAGTAGGCTTAGGACAAACCGAGGCCTCTCTATCCCACCGAAGCAATGTTGTGGGTAGTTCCGAAGTGCCCCCGCGCCATCGCAAGGCAGAGCTCTCGGCCTGCTGCACCATGGTGGTCTCGAGGAGGTCCCGGAGCTCACTGTGGACCCATTGCCCCATTGTGGTAGAGGGCTCGGGCATCGTTCGGAGAAGCATCATCATGGCCACAATGTTTTGGCTAGCATGATGGAAGATAGGGGGTTGCTCATCCCCCCCTCCCCCGTCGTTGTTGATGCGGCGGTGGACGTCGCGAACCCTTCACTAGGCTGCTCCGCCCTCACCGCAACCCCGCTGTTCTTGCTCGAGAGTGTCTCGGAGCTGCTGTAGAAGGAGCTGGTCTTATTTGACCTTGGCCTGAAGCTCACGGAGCTGCTCCAGGTCTAGACATCGAAGTTGCTCGGGGGCAAGGTTCTCATTCCGCGCTGCTCGGGGCTCGATGCATGGGGGTGCGGTGCCGCCTGCCCTCTTGAGGGGTGGGGAGTGAGAACCTGCCCCTTCGTCCTCAATGCCTGTGCTCAGCATCCCGAGTCCGATGTGGAAGCACTCATGAGTGGGGTCATAAGTGCCTTCGTCGTCAGAGTCGAAGTAGCCGAAGCAGTAGTCACTCACGGTCAGGAAGCAACGCATTGCTTTAGGGTCGCAAAGTCTAGAGAAGTCCGCTCTGGCCCACGCCTCGTCCTCCTCCGAGGAGCCAGCGTGGGTGTGGGTCAAAGTCGTGGCGTCGAAGTTGAGGGCGAAGCATTGGTGGCGTCTTGAGGGCTCCGCGTGAGCGGAAGCATAGGTGGAAGCATAGGTGGCGGCGGCATTTCTCAACCCGAAGGGGTACGGGGATGGTGCCATCGCTAGGCTTTGCTCCATCGAAGTCGACTCCTCAGGAGGTGGCGGGGCAAAGCTTAATGATGGGGCGTCGTCGCACACCACCGATGTCTTTCCCTTGTCCAGGCTTAGGCTAGATAGGTCCCTAACCAAGGACCTTGTGCCAACAGCTAGGTGTGGGATACTGGTGGAGTGTGGTGCGTCGCCCTGAGCTTGCGCAGTGTTGGGGTGGTCCCGCCCGTGCCGTGCCTGGCGAGCATGATGAGAGCAGCGGCCTAGACGCCACCTATGCCTAGGTTGCTGGGGCATGATGTCGTCGACGATTAGTGGGACTCTGGGCGAGAGGAGTACCATATCGTACTCATGTCCTAGAGACATGAACTCTAGGCTCCCAAACCATATTATTGTGCCGAGACCCAGTGGTCGCACGGGGTCTGCCATCTGGAACTTATTGGGAGGACGAAGATGACACGCAGTAGAGCCCCTACTTGGCGCGCCAACTGTCAGTGATTTGGACCGGCGAGCCCTCAACCAACTAGTGAAAATGTATTGCGTGCCCCTAATTCCGGATGGTGATGCAAAAAGACACAAGGTTTATACTGGTTCAGGCAATAGGTGCCCTACGTCCAGTCTGAGAGATCAATCTTGTATTCCTTGCACTGAAGTGCTTGTAGTAGGGGTTACAAGCAGGGCGAGAGAAGGAGCTAGTCCCAGGTCTCTGCGTGGAGCGGTGTGAGTTGCTTGAGATGTTGATCTCAGGCAGTGGGGAAGCGCGTGTGTTATAGAGTGTCACTTGCGCGAGTGAGTGAGTTTGTCTATGCCTAAGTGCGTGTGAGCATCGTGAGTTCATGAGCTCCTGTCTATAGAAACAGCCTCGGTCTCTCCCTTTTATAGTTGAAGGGGGGACATGGGTGATACATGGAGTTGCTACGTAGCATTGTGCGAACAGAGGTGGCATGTTCGAGCCCTGTAGCCTGTCACTGTGGTGGTATGGTTGACGGAGTGGTCCTATCCTTAATGTGCTGGAGCAATGCGTCGGTCACACCCGATCCTATGCGACGTGGGAGCTCTAGTGATAGCTTAACATGGGGCATGGCGGGCGACATACCGGTCGCTGTGTGTTGATCGCGTAAAGAGCCGAGGCTCAGTTGGTGCCAAGGCCGAGCCATCATAGGGGGCTTGGCGGGCGCGAATCCTGAGGTTGTCGAGACCCTAAAGTGGATTGCCAAGGCTTGGAGGGAACAGTTGGTCCTATACACCGATTCCAAGGCTATAGTGACCCGAACTTGACTTCCCATGCCGCGTTGTTCCTAGAGCAGGGGTTAGGTAGCACAGTGTAGTGCGGGCGCCGGTCGTGGGCATAGTACTGAGCATAGCGGCCGGTAACCCCTGTCCTGTCCTGTCCCAGACGGTATGGTGTTGATGCGACTTCCCATCCCGTCGGCCGCTCTGCAGTGTCGAGCCATCGTCCGGCTGATGTCGTGGGAGTGGTTGGTCGCATTAATTAGACGCGATGCTCTATCGGGGAGATTGGTCGAGGCAGAGGCAATGGGGTTATTGCCGAGCCGGCCTCGAGCGAGATGGAGAATCGGCATCTCGTCCGAGGCTTTACGCGCGGGGCCTCGAGCGAGACTGAGAATCGGTTCCCCATCCGAGGCCTTTCATGTGAGGCCTTGAGCGAGGCAGAAAATCGGTAGACCGTCCGAGGCCTTTCGTGCGAGGCCTCGAGCGAGGCGGAGATTCGGTAGGCCGTCCGAGGCTTCTCATGCGAGGCCTCGATCGAGGCAGAGAGTCGGTGGCCTCGGACAAGGTCGGGGGTTAGCCAATAGTTGTCTCTTGGCTTTGATTTTGACAGGGTCTAAGCGATTTTTTCGGTTTTCGCTTAGGGGACCTCTTTTTATGGTACCCGACAACCACCCTAATAATATGGTAACAATTAAGAACAAGTATCCTTTGCCCCGCATAGATACTTTGTTTGATCAGCTGGCCGGTGCCAAGGTGTTCTCGAAGATTGATATCTGATCGGGCTATCATCAAATCAAGATCAAGCCACATTGAAAGCTCTAGTTTGGTTTTGGTGAATTGATAAAATCCTAAGTGCTAACCTAGTTTATCAAAAGTGATTATAAGATAGGTAGCACTAGTCCAAGTGGTGGAGCAAATGAAGATCATGACATGATGATGGTGATGCCATGGTAATGATCAAGTGCTTGGACTTAAAAAGAAGAAAGAGAAAAACAAAAGGCTCAAGGCAAAGGTATAAATGGTAGGGGTCATTTTGTTTCGGTGATCAAGACACTTAGTGAGTGTGATCATATTTAGATTTGATAGTCGTACTATTAAGATGGGTGAAACTCGTATCAAAATGCGGTTATCAAAGTGCCACTAGATGCTCTAATTCATTGCATATGCATTTAGGATCGTGTGAAAAATTGCGTGACTTGTGACTTGTGACTTGCGACGAGCGCGATGCGTACGTGTATAACAGGCTATTATTTGTGCAGTTTCTATTTTTTATGCTGAGCGTAATGGCGTTTCAATGTGATTGAAACTACCGTTTTAAACAGTAATAAAGTGTGTCAGTTTCTACTATTTGATTGCAGCATTTTCTGTCATTCAAATGGGCAGTTTCTACTGCTTGATGAGGGGAATTGATGCATTATGAAGGCCTATAAAACCAGGAGACGTCCTGGTTGAAGGGTACGTATTCACACGCTCACCTCCCCACTCATTGTGTTGAGCTTCTCGCTGCTACGCCTTGTCGACCTTTGAGTTCGGCGTACACCGGACTTGAAGATAGCGGGATCTCCGAAACCACTGTCGTGAGACTCTGCACGAGGCGGCAATCAGGTTTTTGGGCAGCGTCTACACGAGATCGCTTGGTGATCTGCAACATCTACTTCAACACGTTCGACTACGTTCTGTGCGGGATCATTGAATAATTTCCTTGCGCAATTATGTTCTAGTCAGTATGTTGTATATTTACATGTTTTATATGCTTATATCATTTTTTATCTATGAGTCTTTCCTCCAAATAAATCTGGAATATATTTTAGGCACATATTTCCAACATGATCATGTTATCTGTAGTTGGCATTGTGAGATCATGTCTGGTTCATTGGTTTTACACCTGAGATTAAGAGGCGACATCTAGATTCTGTGGTTAAGGATGAATAAAGAGTGTACTGGCATAACCTTTCATATACATGTGGTCCGGTGTCATGTTTAAAATTGTTGTTGGTACATTGGGTTGCTGTACATACATATTAATCTTTTGCAATCTTATTTGTAATGTACATGGACAATGTGCCTTCTGTACAAGCGGGTGGGGGAGGGAATATGCAGTGCAAACCACGATAACTCATAAAAACTGTATTTTGATTGCTCAAAAAAATATGAGTTGCATGATATCCTATCGGTGTCTTTTGTTTCGATAGTTGGGATTCCCTCAAAAAAAATTTAAAAATATGAGAATAATAAATTCAGTGAATTTGTCATTTTTATAGAGTATGAATTCTAATTTTTGGTACAAAAGTACATCTGTGCTTTTTGAACGTGCATCGATTCAATTTTTTATTGCCATAGAAATATGTTTTTGATTGAATCTTAATGAAGTATTTCAAATTTGATAGAATTAACTTTGAAATTAATGCGACCCATAGCGTTAGCACGAACAATATACTAGTTTGGCTAATAGGCTGGTTTTGTCTACATATATATTTTTAAAAAATAATAAAATATAGTTAAATTCTAAAATTTCATAGCTAACTCACTTTAAATAAAAATAAAACTGGTACAATTTTGTCTAAAACTACAGCCTACCTATTAGTGCTGAAGTGCTCTATTTAGAGTTTTTTTATCTTATTTGTTCATGTTTCTAGTGCTTCATTGCTCGTTTATCACAATAACTATTTATTTAAGCTATATTTTTGTGCTTTCCTTATGTTGATCACATTATGTTTGAGCGTTTGCCTTATTTGAAACCTGTTACCTAGTCAAGCAATCAAGATAGAGTAAATCACTAACCATTCAATGCCTAAATAGTGCTTACATGTGTTGGAGCATGGTATGGGTTGGCATCACCGCTGAGATCTTCCATGTACACTTGGAATCCATTTGATCTTCTTTGCTGATCTCCTAGTCTGATATAGCGCAAAATGATAAATAACATTCGTGACTACGAGCAACAAAATACCAATAATATGAACGAGTAAGAGCCAAACAAGTTTAACACTTTAAATAGATCACCAATAAACATATGATAATTTTAGATTTTGTAATGATTTTTTTATTTAAAATGAATAAGTTATTGATTTTTAGAGATTTAACCATATATTCGATAACCGAAATGCTTATTATGGCCAAAGTTGCCCCATTTTTTATACTTTTTATAGTTTGATGGCCAAAAGTATCTGGTTTTGAAGCTTAACTGTCAAAATCGGACTTACTTATTACTCTGAAAAAAAGAGTCCAAAGTTCCTTAGTGGAAGAAAAAATGGCAGAATAACATCTAAACCCCCGGGTCCACTTTCATCATCATAAAACAAAAGTCCACTGGCAGGAGCTGGACCACGGGCTCAGGGCCAGGGCCAGGGCCCACTCCCTCCTCGTCCCTATTTACAGCCGACGAACGGCCCGGATACCTCGGCTTCCTCCATCGCACCCACCCGGAGCGCCTCCTCTTCTCCAGCGTCCGATCCCCATTCCCCACCTCTCCTCCTCCCTCTGCGGCCAGCTCCTGCCCTCTTCTCTCCCCTCCTCGCCTCCCCGCGCGCGTTTTTATAAGGTACGTACGGCGCGTTGACACGCTGCGCGCCCGCCACCTTCCGATTCCCGGCGGTGCCTCTCTAAGCTCTGACGCTATCGATGCCGTGTGGCTTCGTCTTGGTGGATCTAGGGTTTCGGCGGAGGCGCCCGGTCGCCGGCGATGGCGGACGACGGCGGGAGCCACGAGGGCGGCGGCGGCGGCTACCGGGAGCAGGACCGGTTCCTGCCCATCGCCAACATCAGCCGGATCATGAAGAAGGCCGTCCCGGCCAACGGCAAGATCGCTAAGGACGCTAAGGAGACCCTGCAGGAGTGCGTCTCCGAGTTCATATCCTTTGTCACCAGCGAGTGAGTTGACACGACGCCCGGTAGCGTAGCCTTGGCCTTGGATCGTGTTCTCCTTTTTAGTTTGAGACAGTTTCTGATGTATGTGGCGACGGCGCGGATGCTGCTTGCAGGGCCAGCGACAAATGCCAGAAGGAGAAGAGAAAGACGATCAACGGGGACGATTTGCTTTGGGCGATGGCTACGTTAGGATTCGAGGAGTACGTCGAGCCTCTGAAGATTTACCTACAAAAGTACAGAGAGGTCATTGATGGCTTGCCCTCACTGTGTTGTAGATGTGGATCTTCTCTCTTTATTTTAATGTTTTGTACATCTCTCTCATGGTGTTTCTTTGTGCCCTTTGCATATTCAATTCTGGTGATGGGCTGATGATTGCAGATGGAGGTACAATCTTCATACTTCTATTTAATTTTTTTGTCAGAACAACACTTATTTGACTTTGCTTTGGCTGAACTGTAGAAGTGTACAGTGTACACAACATTATCAGGTTATTAACCTATAATAACACCTTAGTTAGAAAACATAGAGCACTTGACAGGAAATACACTATCAGTTTAGGAACCTGCAAACTAGTAGGCATTAACACCTGAACAAGACTGCTAGTTCTAAGAAACAGTGCATACATGATCTCGTTTGTTATCTAAATTGCTTATTGTTTGTTGGATTGCGCGACTTACCAAGCAAGCTCCTGGGCAACTAGTGTTGTTGCTGTGAACAAGTTAATAGTCTCATGTACTGTTTGCACATCCAGGATGCAACTGAAAATTGATCACAATTTTTCGGAAAATTCTTGTAGGGTGATAGTAAGCTGTCTACAAAGGCTGGCGAGGGCTCTGTAAAGAAGGATGCAATCAGTTCCCATGGTGGCACCAGTAGTTCAAGTAACCAGGTTATTATTTTTTTATATGTATTGACCACCCCTCCCAGTTATACTTGAAACTGACTGGTAGCGCTGGCAGTGGCCAGGCTGCCCACTAGCGTTCAAATCCCAGTCTGGGCGAACAGCCGGGTGCCGCATAGGGACCAAGCATGTGGCTTGGTGGTGCGTTCTGAGACTGCTCAGACAGCCCATCCGCGTTTGATCGTGCGGTCTGCACGGGTGCCCGTTCCTGTTCGAGTTCTTAGATGATTGCCAGTGCTCCTGGCAGATTTAAAAAACAAACTTGAAACTGACCTACTCATGTTACTTACAGTTGGTTCAGCATGGAGTTTACAACCAAGGGATGGGCTATATGCAGCCACAGGTAATCTATCATACTGTCATTTGTCAGTAAAACAATGCTGCAGCGAATATTTCAATCGTTACATTATTTCACCGACAATTTTCTCTCTGTATGCACTTAGTACCACAATGGGGATACCTAATAAAGGGCTAAGACAGCAGCAATTTATGGTAATATTGTTGCTCCCAGAATCTTTTTCGCCAAAGATTTTGTATATCCATGTTTCCTGCCTTCTTGTTTGTTCTGACAATTGCTTCTTTCTCTCCAGTGCCTATCCATCAGCTAGGGAAGTCTCTGCATTACCATGCTTATTGGCAGAAAACAGAAGGCACCTACAAAGGGTGTTAATTTTTGCGATGGCTGCCTCTCAGGTGTAAATTGGCTTCCATGAGAATAGTTCACCTATGGTTTAGCGCTGCTTTTGTCTGTATATTTAGAATGATTTGACTGTCGCTATTTTTGCAACCTATTACATTCACAGATATGTATTATTAAGCATAAATATAATGTAGTAGTCCTAGGCCTAAATAATGGTGATTAACATACAAGTCTGCTATCAGGCTACTCATTTTCTGGAACAGGATTCATGCTTGGCTTTCCCTCGGGTCTGAATGTGAAGCTTGTCTGAATCCTAATTTGCGTGTCTGTGCTGTGGGGAAATAATAGCATCTCCACCGTATCTCTTATGAATCTCCTATAAGTTATGTTAGTAGAGTATTTTAAAATCAATTTAGGATATAAGAGAGCACTGCCGTAGCAGATTACTAAAACTTGTCTCCTATATTTCTTTATTTAGGGATAGGGAAGAAGGGGAGACAACTTTGTCTCCTATATTTCTTTATTTGGGGATAGGGAAGAAGGGGGAGACAACTTGTCTCATATATTTCTTTATTTATTTAGTGATAGGGAAGAAGGGGTTGTCTCCTTTATTTAGGAGAAAGGGTGTTTCTGATCTCTTAAAAATTATACGTATACGTATAGAAGATGAGCCATCTTCGAAAATGTTGTTTTTTAGGTATAGGAGATTGGATAGGATATTTATGGAGATGCTCTAGGCATTTCCACCGGTGGCATTGGTCTACACAAGAAAAATTATATGGTGCTCCCTTTAGCTAAAATACCATGTTGCAATTTTTTTAAAAAAAAATCATCGCAAAATCATGTATGCAGCACACCTAAAGTTAATAGTAGCCACAACAATTCAATTTGAAATTCATATTTGATGCTGAGATTCAAATAACACAAGTGCCACTGTGCTACTGTTTGCACATGATGAACAGTGCTAGTTAACTGCTTGTCTATTTTTTTCTGACATCTAGAATGAATTTCAAACTGAATTATTGCAACTATACTTAACTTTATATGTACTACATATATGACTTTTGTGATGATTTTTTAAACATTGTAACAATATATTTTAGCTAACGAGGAGGCCCCATGTGCGCCACATCTTCATTGTCTATACAAACCTCCGTTGGGTTGGCTTCCTAACCCATGTGGTTTTCCTCCTCAAAATTCTCCTCCTCTCTTCTCCACAGAATTGATAGCCACGGTCCACAGTGTGCTTGATACCACCCTATCCACAACAGATGGTCTACGGCGGCTCTAGCCGGCAGGTTCTACCATAAGAAACCCTACCAACTGACCTATGATCAGTTCGTAGATATATATGATGTTGATATACTGTTTTGCATCTGAATTCTAAGCCCAAGAAAAAATATGTATATATATCTGGTATGTTTACACCTCTATATCAATTGTTGCCCGTTGGTCAAACTTCCTCCCATGCTTTCCCTCTTAAGAGTGCGTGCATCCGTTAGAGCATCTCTAAGGCCCCGTTCGTTTCGCTGAAAAAATAAGCCGAAACACTGTTTTGGCTGATTTGTTGTGAGAGAAAAACACTGTTCCGACTGAAAAAATAAGCTGAAAAGTACGAATTATAAGACAAGACGAGTCCTTCTAAAGTTCACTCGCTAAGTCATTATTTGGAGAGCTATTTTCATAACAAATCGCTTTCTATATTTTTTTCGTTTTCTAATAATTTTTTTATATCTTACGTGCACTCTAGAGAGTCATTCTCGTTTTTTTATCTTTGGCTAGCGAGAAATCCATAATAAAAAAATGGCTATATTTGGATAACCAAATAAAGAAACTGTTGAAGGGTGTTTTTTTTCATGAAACCCATATTGCTAGCAATTTGGAAGGATATGGAGAGTCTCCGGAGATTGCTCTTCCTTGTTGAATTTGATGCTAAAGGTAGTTACTTAGCATTCTCTATAAGCTACTTAAGTTTGATCCTTTGTCGGTCTGTCCTTTCCATTAGGTGTTAAGGTATCATTAATTTTTAAATCATATTTTATATATATAATAAATTCCAACATATTTGTTTTAACAAAAAAAATAACATTATTACATGCCACACTCATTGGACTCTCTCTGTTCCAAATTATTAGTCACTTTTGTTTTGTTCTTAGTCAAATTTATCTATTTTAAACTAAGTTTATAAAAATATACATCAAAGTGCACTCTAAGACATTGTATGGTGGATTGAATGAAACTAATTTGGTATTATAAATGTGAGTATATTTTTCTATATATTTAATCAAAGTTAGATAAACTTAATTTAGGATAAAACTAAAAAAATAGAGTTTCAGGACATAACCCCAGCTATTGCATTATATGAAGGACCACCGATTACAACATCAGGGTATTAACACCCAACATTCGAGCTCACAAAATGTCTCAGAAACACCGAAACAAACTCCAGCTGAACAAAACACAACACCTTACATCTTCCACTCCTCTCAACTTCAGGAAATTGACCGACTTCCCTTGCTCAAAAGAATAAAACTAAAATGACTTAGGCTTTGCTTGGTAGGGCTCGTCTTCAAGGGCTTCTTCCCTTTTCACCGAAAACTGTTTCAAACGGTTTCTCCTACTAAACCGTTTAGTAGAGCTCCTCCGCAGGTATCGGAGTCGGAGCTCTACCAAAGGGAGCCTTTTGAAATGATGAGAGTATCACTTCTCTTTTTCAGATGTTGAGATCCGGTTGAAAGTGAAAACTTCATGTGAAGTGCCTAATTTGGTTCAAACGTTCAGTTTTTTTTAATTTCCCGAGTCATCAAAACTACCGTGCTTTTTTTTCTTTCTCTGAAAAAAAACACCGCACCAGCAGCATCCATTGTTAGGCCAAGCTTTTTTTTTTAGCATTTTGTTAGGCCAAGCTTCCTCAGAGTCACAAGTCACGGCGAACAAAAAAAAAACTCCAAATTGTAAGTCACAAGTTACGGAGAAGAAAAAAAAACTCCTACGTTTTGAAATTGTAAGTTGAATGTTGTGTAGAAAAACCAGACCGACTTACAATTTAGAATGGAAATTTTTACAATTTAGAACGGAGGAGTATCATATATTCCTCCTTCGATCGATCGGATAAACATAGGTTCCGATAACAAATCTAGAGCAACTAACTAAAATTGGTGGGCATCAGCTGATCAGCATCAAGTCCTGGTGGGGGCTAGCGTTTACATCCAAACATCACTAATATTTGCATGAGTACCGTTCCCGTCACGGCAAAAGAGATCTGCCACTCATCATCATGGGAAATAAGGAAAAAAAAAACGTTTCCCCGTGACTTTAAATTCCAAACATACAGTTAATTGTGTGAACTTTCCTGACGAACTAGTACGGTTACAATGAGTTGGCCACCGATATTGTTACCTTGATGGGGATTTGCATAAAAAGTTAGAAACTATACAATGTGTAGGACATCAATATTTCGAGGTGATTTACAGAATGCAACTTGCGACTGAAAAGGGAACAGTCAATTTATCGGTTAGGTCAATAGTAAACCTTTTTTTTTCAACAAAGGCCAATAGTAAACTTAACCTATCACACGGACCACACAAAAGGTCTGTCAGTACATGAACATTAGTCACATCAGACAAAAGAGCAGCATTAAAAAGAATAAGCACAAGGACAACTATTTATTTGAATTGTCAAAAAAAAACAGTAAAATATCTTGCATGCCTTTCTTCCAGCCTCGGCATATGAATGGCCAAATACATCTTTTCCATTCATACGTGGTAAGGGCCAGTCATGTTGATAAAATTCAAAGCTAAGAGTGCGCGGGCAAATCTACATTTCTATCTTTTTTGTTAGCAACTATAATCTGCATCTCCGTTGAGTAACTGTACGATGAACCTGCCCTCTACAATATTGCTGTAAACTTACAAAATCTCCTTCCAAAAGGCTGGCAATCTCAACGTCGACTGCACTCATGAGCTAGGAAGAAGTCTAGCGGTCTGACAAAATGCTGTGTATCAGGGAAAGCCCATCTTGCCCACGAAATTTGACACCTGTGCTCCAAAAATTTCTTTGTAAGAAATGAACCAATCTCTTTACGTGCTGAACTACACATGCATCAGTCTTCGTCATCTGCCAGCAGAGCAAATGAAAATGGCTTGAACTTGTAACCATCCCCGTGATAGAACTTGTTCATGAACTCAACCCAGTGCAGACGCAGTGCATGCAGGAAGGCACTCAGTGTTTCCATCATGAGCAATATGAAAGCAGTAGCAAAAGCAAAAACTATAAGCCCTGCCAACTTCACGATAAGACTGTCATACCTATGAATAACAGAGTAGCAATCTTAGTATGTGATCATGAAATTTTGGCTCATCAAGCAAGTACAAAGGAAAAGTATCAGAAGGTTTCTTATAAAAGCAGCAGACAATATATTGAAAACTGGATGCGGAGTTTGTCAGAGTAGCAGCAAGTGCTTACCCCCAGGAAAGTAACAGCAGCTTCTCATAGAGAACTGTTGACAGCTCTGAATGCGCCAAGCTGAAACCAACAATCAATACACAGAAGTGAGGAGTTGAAACGGGGAAAGTTAAAACTGGCAGCAACCAACAAGACATCAAAATTCACAAGAGGCAAACCTCAGAGCCCAAAGTCGAAGATAAGATGCAGTATTTGAAACTGCACCAAGTACAAACTCAATGGAATGTATCATTTGATGCACAAAAACTTCGCTGAAATTGAAATCATCATGACGTGCTCGGGCGGAATCAGGTTCAGAATCTGGATCCATTTCAGATGTCCCTAGGAAGCGATAGGTGTGACCTTGAAATCTCTGCATCCGGGTATACAAAATTAGTTATTTTCTCCTTGCCTACTTAAAAATAAAAAGGAATTTTAATTTCTTTCTCATAAACATTGATCATTTACATAGATTTGTTGAGAAATTTTGAGGCTGCGCTAAGTAAAAGGGTCGTGGTTAAAGAGAACTTAGTACAGAAAATTGCCTTGATATATTTTCCAAGAACAATTTCCAAATCACAATACCTCCTTATGAAGTTTCTTCAAGATAAAAGGTTTTGGGAAGAGCATCCATGGAACAGCGACCAAAGCCAGAAGTAACAACAATATCTGAAAGAAAAGAGATAAGTTGACACACCAAGGATGTTGGAAATACAGAGTATTACTTTTCTTTTTTCAGAAGGATGCACTTAATTGAACCTGAAGTTCCTTTTGGCCCCAAAACAGTTGATTTTCTCCAAGATCTCCAGCAGGATCAAGGAACATATATATCATCACATGATAAAGATCAGCTTGAGAGCCCGTGCACCACTTGATAAGAATCAGGAGTGCTAAGTAACCAAAAAGGCTATTCAGGAAAATCATCTGTGGTATGAATTGATACCTGAAGAAACGTGCACAGTTAAAGCACTGCCATTTCTCTTTATTTGGCTGTATCAGAAGAGAAGATACAAAGGAATATACAACACCTTATGTCAAGGGCATTTCCATGAAATCGTGCGTCAAAATAACTTAATACAATCCCCAGGTTCATCTGGGCAACACCCATTAGTATAGACATCTTCATCTTTAATGAGTTTAGAAAAGGTAGCTCAGACCGACTTCCACGCCAGCTTGGGTCCACCCCAAAAGGATAGGGGTCACGGACTTTGATGAGACCAATAGTATGTGCATCACTGAAGCAAAAGGTTAGGTGTTAAATCTTGGCGGAGAAACATGCAGTGAATGGCTATCTGACATTAAAGTGAGTTACATGCAAAAATTGCTTCCTTGACCTACTGTTGCTATATGTTAATAGAGGAGGTCAACATCACATTAACTACCAGCCATTCAGAAAAGGAACAAACAAACGGGTGAAGGTCTATAGACCATCAACAAAAAATGGCTACAACCAAACAAAAAGTATGGCTCTCTAGACCACATACTTCACTATAGACAATGCACTAAGAAATTCACGTCACAATTTGAGTAGTAGGTGCACATAATTTTAAGTCGAAACTTAAAAGGCTTGTGTATGATCAATGAGC
Organism: Miscanthus floridulus; assembly: GCF_019320115.1. NCBI lineage: Eukaryota > Viridiplantae > Streptophyta > Magnoliopsida > Poales > Poaceae > Miscanthus > Miscanthus floridulus. The sequence continues at coordinate 121,073,676 of NC_089585.1, read as the reverse complement.
GACGGCGCATGTCCCTAACATTTTATGCATATCTCTTTGATAGTAGCGCAAAAGATTAAGGTATAGACTTTCTGTAGTTGACATATTTATTGCATAGACTGTATACCCTGTCACCCTGTGATAGCAACTTTAGGGCCTGTTTGGGTACAAGGGCTAATTGCTAGCTAGCTAAAAATTAGACAAAAGTAGCTCTAGTGCATCCAAACATGAGGGCTAATAGGTGGATTAATTTTTTAGCCAGCTAGCTAGCCAACCACAGCTAATTTGGGCTATTTTTTATCCCCAACTAGTAACTAGCCATGTGTATCCAAACAGGCCCTTAGTAGTGTAAGCCTGAAAAGTGAAAAGGGGGGAATGCACTTGCTCTCTCATGTAGCAAATTGAAGATATAGTGATAGTGATTATTACCAAATTAAGATACTGTGACCAAATAAAGCAGGGATTTCGCCGGCAACCAGAAAAACAGAATAACTAACAAATAATTGAGCTTACGTGGGATTTTAATTGATATTATGATTCCTCCAGCATTTTACAAAATTCAGAGAACAATTATCTCATTAAAACTTAAAGACATTGAAGAGCAAACACACCTGCAGCTTTTGTCCCGGCATTCATACGCAGATTTGCCAAATATATGGAATGGAACTGAGAAGAACTCATTGTATATAAGGCCACAGTATATTGAGAATATTGCCATCAGAAGAATAACATATCGTCCACCGAATGCCAACTCCATAAAGCTGTCAAGCTTCTGAAATAAGTTATAAACCAAAGGTTACTTGAAGAGATTAAGTGTGCTTGCACAGACACTGTGAAATAAATGGCAACATGCAATGTTCAAATTAAAGCTCCTGAAGCTACACTAAAACAAGAGATAGCTTCCAAAAAGTTTCATACTTATAAAGGAAAACTTTTGAAAGCACTTTTTTTTTTCAAACATGCAGGAGAGCTGTGTATCTTTATATTAAGAATTAAGAAGAAATAAAAAGGGCAACAGAGCCCTTCACAGAACCGTGCCAAGATTTATGTCCCGTTTGAATCCCCTATAGATTTTTTTTCTTCTAGGCGCCTTTGGTGTCCCAGCATAGCAGGTCCCAAGCCCTGGTAAAGGAGGAGGGTTGTGTTAGGCGTGGCGAGCCAATGTAAAAACTTAGCCACTTAAATGGAGATGAAACCCGAAAGAAAATCGTTGGGGCGTAACCCTCTTAGCGACGCGCCATATCGGAACCCGGGTATGGTGTTAAATGGGCAAAGGCCGGGTCGTCACCCCCGTGACGCGCCGTGTCGTGATCTGGGCATGGTGTCAAGTAACCAAGGATCGGGTCGTCGCTTCCTTAGTGGCGCGCTACATCGGCGCCCGGGTGTAGTGAAAAATGAGCAAGGGTCTTTGCATCAGAGTCGACGGGTGCGAAGGGTAAGGAAGCTAGTCGAACCAACTAGGATCCGTTTAGGTAGTTGGAATGTAGGGTCACTTACAGGTAAGTTAAGAGAATTAGTTGATACCGCGACTAGGAGGCGTGTAAATATATTATGCGTTCAAGAGACTAAATGGAAGGGTCAGAAGGCGAAGGAGGTGGACAATACAGGTTTCAAGCTGATACACAGGGACAGTCGCGAATAGAAATGGAGTAGGAGTTTTGATTGATAAGAGCCTCAAGAATGGTGTGGTGGGAGTGAGAAGGCAAGGAGATAGGATTATCTTAGTCAAGCTTGTCATGGGTAATATGGTCTTGAACGTAATTAGTGCGTATGCCCCCCAAGTAGGCCTCGACGAGAGTGCTAAGAGACAGTTTTGGGAAGACTTAGATGGCCTGGTTAGAGCTATACCTAGTAGTGAGAAGCTTTTTATAGGAGGAGATCTTAATGGGCATGTAGGTACTACAAGCGCAGGTTTCGAGGCAGTTCATGGAGGTTTTGGGTATGGTAGTAGGAATCAGGAGGGGGAGGAAGTTCTGGACTTCGCGGTAGCTTTTGACCTGATGATAGCCAACACTTTCTTTAGAAAGAGAGAATCTCATCTAGTGACCTTCAGTAGCGGACAACACTGTAGCCAGATTGACTTTGTCCTCGCAAGAAGAAAGGACAAACGAGCATGCTTGGATTGCAAGGTGATACCAGGGGAGTGTGTTGTTTCTCAACATAAGCTTTTGGTGATAGATTTTTGTTTTCAGGTGCGTGTCCGTAGGGATAAACAAGCTAAGATTGAAAGAACAAAGTGGTGGAAACTGAAAGGGGAGACGTCAGAGGTATTTAGGGAAAGAGCTATCAAAGAGGGCTCTTGGAAGGAAGAAGACGACATAAACAATATGTGGGACAAGATGGCAACCAACATTCGGAAGGTAGCCTCAGAGGTGTGTGGAGTAACCAAAAGAAGGGGACACGAGGCTAAAGATACTTGGTGGTGGAACGAGGAAGTCCAAAGGGCTATTAAGGAGAAGAAAGAATGCTATAGACGCTTGTACCATGACAGGAGTGTGGACAACATAGAGAAGTATAAGGTGGCAAAGAAGACTGCAAAGCGAGCTGTAAGTGTGGCAAAGGGTAGAGCGTACGAGGATCTTTACCAACATTTAAGTACGAAGGAAGGAGAGAAGGACATTTATAGGATGGCTAGGGTTCGTGAGAGAAAGACACGGGACTTCAACCAAGTTAAGTGCATTAAGGATGAAAGGGAGCATCTCTTGGTAAAGGAGGATGAGATCCGACATCGATGGCAAAAGTATTTTGACAAATTGTTCAATGGTGAGAATATGGACACAACCTTTCAGTTGGATGACTCTTTTGATGACACCAATAGGCGCTTTGTGCGGAGAATCCAAAAATCTGAGGTCAGAGAGGCGTTGAAAAGGATGAAAGGAGGTAAGGCGATGGGACCGGATGGTATCCCAATCGAGGTGTGGAGATGCCTCGGGGACATAGCTGTAGTATGGTTAACCAAGCTGTTCAACCATATTTTTCGATCGAACAAGATGCCTGATGAGTGGAGAAGTATATTGGTACCGATCTACAAGAATAAAGGAGATATTCAAAGTTGTACAAATTACCGGGGAATTAAGTTGATGAGCCATACTATGAAGCTATGGGAGAGAGTTATCGAGCAGCGCTTGAGAGCAATAACGCGGGTCTTTATGAACCAATTTGGTTTCATGCCCGGAAGGTCAACCATGGAAGCCATTTTCTTAATAAGACAAGTTATGGAGCGGTATAGGGAGAAGAAGAAGGACCTACACATGGTTTTTATTGACTTGGAGAAGGCTTATGATAAAATACCAAGGAATGTTATGTGGTGGGCTTTGGACAAACATAAAGTCCCAACGAAGTACGTCGGGCTCATTAAGGACATGTACAGCAATGTTGTGACTAGAGTTCGAACAAGTGATGGAGACACGGATGACTTCCCAATTAGGATAGGACTACATCAAAGGTTAACTTTGAGCCCTTATTTGTTTGCTTTAGTGATGGATGAGGTCACAAGGGACATACAAGGGGACATCCCTTGGTGTATGCTTTTCGCGGACGATGTAGTGCTAGTTGATGAAAGCCGGACAGGAGTGAATCAGAAACTGGAGTTATGGCGGGAGACTTTGGAGTCCAAAGGTTTTAGACTTAGTAGAACTAAAACTGAGTATATGAGATATGACTTCGGCACTACTACTCGGGAGGAGAAAAATGTTAGTTTGGAAGGTCAAATAGTGCCTAGGAAGGATACCTTTCGATATTTAGGATCAATGCTACAGAGGGACGGGGATATTGATGAAGATGTTAGCCATAGAATTAAAGCAGGGTGGATGAAGTGGCGGCAAGCGTCTGGTGTCCTATGTGACAAAAAGGTACCACAGAAGCTAAAAGGCAAGTTTTATAGGACGGCGATTAGACCTGCTATGTTGTATGGTGCAGAATGTTACCTACGAGAAGACGACATGTTCAACAGCTAAGTGTCGCGGAAATGCGTATGTTGCGTTGGATTTGCGGTCATACAAGAAGGGATCGAGTTCGGAACGATGATATACGTGAGAGATTAGGGGTAGCGCCAATTGAAGAAAAGCTTGTCCAACACCGATTGAGATGGTTTGGACATGTGCAACGGAGACCTCCAGATGCACCGGTGCGTAGTGGAATCCTAAATCAGGATAGTAACGTGAAGAGAGGCAGAGGAAGACCGAAGTTGACTTGGGTAGAGGCAATAAAAGGAGACTTGAAAGGATGGAATATACCCAAAGACTTAGCCTTAGATAGGAGTGCTTGGAAGATAGCTATTTACGTGCCTGAACCTTGATTGCTTCTGTTGGGTTTCAACTCTAGCCTACCCCAACTTGTTTGGGACTTAAAGGCTTTGTTGTTGTTGTTGTTGTTGTAGAACTACTCAAGAGATCTGCGTGACATTTCATTAAGGTAGAAGAATACAAGACGAGCTGGATTTAGAAAGAAACCCGGCTCGCCGAACAAAACAACACCACACCCACCCACCCTAACTGAGAAGGAAAGGTTGGGGGTGGTTCTATACAAGACCAGTACCTGAACAACAAAACTACCCTAGAAATTAGGCAAACTGGACCAAAGACCTCGTGTAAGCAATTCACTAAGCTTTGATGCTCTAGCGATGCACCACAAACTGCACTCATCTCCTATGATTTGCAGGAGTGTATGGATACTAGGCAAGGCTCCTCCAAACAATCAAACACACAAGAATTCGGGGCTTCCAGGATTCCCAGGATACGAGAATGATGAGATAATTTAATCCTTTCCGCATCTCCTTTGGGACTACTCCCCTAACAGCTTTTCTCAACCAGTTTGAGAAGAGGACATCTGTGGTAGTGGGAGCCACAGCAGATAAGTTCAGATGCTGCAAAATCAAGAACCACACCTACCGAGTGAAAAAACAGGAGTTAACAGGTCCTGGACTGGATTGTCTCCTCTTCCTAGTCACAGAAGGGGCAGGCATCCTGGTGCGGCAGACCCCTTTAGCTAAGCAATCGGCAGTCCAACAGCGGTTCTTGAAGGCCAAGCAAATGAAAAACTTGCAGCAAAGAGGAGCCCGCCTCTTCCAAATTTTCTTCCAAGGAGATAATTTAATTGAACCCATGAAGAAAGCAACATAGGATGATTTGCTTCTATAAGAACCTGACTGGGTAAGCTTCAAACAGTGCCTATCCTGGAGATCTTGTTGGGAATAAGGCCATCAACTTGATCCCATAACAGCAAATACTCAGTGAGGACCTGCACTGTCAAGGCCCCATTGATGTCGGCCACCCAACTGTTTTCCAGGGCCTCCGATTCGCGACAACCCTCTTTGGGATCAACTTGATCAGGTTGGGAGCAATTTCAGCAACTGTCCTGCCACTCAACCAGCGGTCTGCCCAAAAGCGAATTGTTTCACCATTCCCCACTATTGATTCAAAATCTGGATTCTAAATATAGATTTTAGAATCCAGATTCTAGATATAAAGAATCTCTACTTATTTGGATCCTAGATTTTATATTGAGATAATACTTATTTGAAGTATTATTTTCTCTATAATACACATTTTTTTACCCGATATGGCTGTGAATTGGCACCAACTACAAAAAAAACAGGCATGCAATGCATGTGTTCCATCGATGGTAGTGAGAAGAATCCAGTATTATCTAGCTTTCCACGGATTCTTACGTTGGATTTTTTTTTTTTTTACCCTGCATTATCCCTCGGCTGTTACTTAGATTCTTTTTATCGGATTTCGATAATCCAAGAGGGATTCGAACAGGGCTGAAACAGACAAGCATCACTGGAGCCAAAGGACCCAGAAAAACTCTTCAGTGGGTTTCCTGCATGCAGATGTGTTTCACTGGATTCCATTTGCATTACAAGAGTGATTTTCCAAACTTGTATGCAAATATATCACGGTTAATTACTAAATGGGTTATCTGCCATATTTCTGAACAGGTCCCGTGACATAACAGGTTTCTCTTTTGCCTCTAACTCTATCAGAATGAAGTATAATACGTTCAAAAAATGTTAAGGAGTGGATTGTTTAAGAATATTCTTTAGGTGCTAAAATTCCTTCGTGATATTTAATACAGTATAACACAATACATGATTTGTTTCTAATGGCTATGCTAAAGAAAGAAAGAAAAGAATCAAGTTCAGCACCATTTACCTGAGAGGAAAGTCTCTTCTCGCGAAGTATAAGAACCAAAGCTCCTAGTAATAGACATATTCCATGACCCCAATCTCCAAACATAACAGCAAAAAGAAATGGGAACGTCACAACAGAATATACAGCAGGATTAGCTTCTTGATATCGAGCAACGCTGCAACAAAACAAAATCATGATCACAATCAACTCACTATGCAAGGTTCACGATAAACCTATAGGACAAAGCATTTCTTTCATAAGAAAATGCTAAAAAAAGATTGAATATAAGGAACATTCCCAGGCAAAGGTAATCACATCAAACACACATCCAATGGTTCAAGGGATCCCATGATCCAAATAACCACAAAGGATTCAAGAACACGGAACACACAACAGCCTCAATGACTTAAATGTTACAACAACACAGGAAAAAAAATTCCCTGAACAAAGTAGCTAGCATTACTCCAGCTAATTTATTTGATAGCATTCAGTGATAATTATAAGCACTAAGCAACTACTAAAAAGGCCGAGGTATATAACAGAATAAAACCATCCATCATGCAGAGTTTTGAAACTATGCACATACCCATATGCATCAACAATTTCCTGGAAAGCATTGGTAAACTTATCAGTTCGGAAATATGTAGGCGGTGATTGAATAGTGTCCATCTCATGAAATATTGTTCCAACTTGTGAATTGCTGTGAAGTGTGGCACGCTGCAAACAATCCTCGATCTGAAATGCAAGTTGGAAAGTAAGAAACATCTTCTGAAACTTCTGTTCTGTAAAAAAATGAATGATCATAATGGTTCAAATTAAACGTATTGTTTTTACCTGAGATTTAGCAAATATAGGACACCATCCTTCTCCAACAAGGCACTTCTTTGTCACGTCAAAGTTCAACATGTTGAGTGTGTCGTATACAGCTTTCTCTTTTTTAACCTAAAAGGAATACAAAAAACTTATGGTTCATAAATGCCAGTACTAGCAAGAAAAAAGTCCACACACCATATTATTTTAGGTGTGAAAAAGTTGCAGAAATAGAAAATGATAAATTGGTATTTACTTTATTACCATGATTGTCCACCTCCACAATTGTGATCCTATTGACTCAAGAGCTTTGTTCCTGTGCTGGATTCCAGCATCCAAAGTAACTTCCAGGTCAGAGAGACGAGCCGATACCTGGCAGAAGTCATAAATTGTAAGTTACTATCATCAAAGCCTCAAGAACACTCTAGTGATATAGCAATATATAGAATCAAATCACATGTTGCATTTCAAAGTAAGCAAATGAACTAACAAAATAGTGTGCCAAACAGGGAAATTAATACCTCATTGAAAATTTGTCTCTGCTTGCCCATTTCCTCAGGAACAGGGTAGCAACTTGTTCCAAATGAATCACAAATCTTAAGTATCTTTGCTTTTGCTTGTTCCCCAGAAAAGAAAACTACAAAAACAGTTTTCTCTACCTGTCAAAATGTTAACATAGTATTCAGAATCTTTAAAGGTACCAAATGAACTCAGTTGGTTTTCTGAACTAGAGTATTGCATTTATTTTAGCTGAAGTAAATAAAAACTGAAAACAGAGTCCAAATAATGCGATCAGTAAATATTCTGAAGCAAATTTAGCAAAATCTTTAACTCAATATACACAGGAATTAGCAAGGGCAAACCATGATGATCAGACCTCTTCACCAGATATGGGATCAGTTACAGGTTCCCCTGCAGGTGCCTGATTGAATAACATGTTTCCTCTTGTAGCTCGAAAAAGCATCCGCTCAAAAGCAAGTGCCTTCGACTTTAATATTATTCCACTAACAAATCTCACTCCAGAATTTCCATGTGCTCCTTGATGCACTCCCTGGGAACACTTCTGTTTATAATGGTGGACCAGGCAATGGAATAGTGTTAACATTATGGATCAGGGCTAAAATAAGACCTGTTCGAGCAAATAGGCATTTCCCTCGTCTACTCCATTGTCATATATATTTTCATCTAGCTCACACTCAGCTGAAGCTGCATGGTTGTGAGAAGAAGCAAGGATGCCACCTGCCTGCAAGATGTTGTTTGAGAAAACATGGAATGGAAAGAAGAGCAAAATACTATTTAAACCAAATTTGATATTTTACTGGAAATGACTAACTACAGAAGGCGATTGTGCTTGCCAAGCAATGTTGCAGGTCATAATGTAACAAAAATCACCTAACATTACCTACAGTATAATTTCTGGCATGTTTTATTTTCCACAAGAAAATTCACTAGGTGTATCATTGAAGTCAAAAGAGATATTTATCTTTCATTGAACATACATAAGAAAACACATGGATCGTAATTTCAATCAAGTCACAAGAATGAGATACAACCTTTGACAAGACTAGCTTGAATTCAAGAAGCTCATTGTATGTCTGTTGTAGCTTGTCACTATTTGTATTCATCTCAAGCAGTTCATGCTCATGTTCACCCAATCTTGCCTGGAGAACCAACAAAAGCAAGTCTTTATTCTCACTCAAGCAAGCTATTTGTTTTCACTTAAAACAGCAACCTTCGAAAGAAAAAGCATAGAAAACTTTCTATTACAGGAAAGATGAGTAATGCACCTCTAGCTCATCCAGATCAATATCTGGTTCAAGTGCAGGTCGAACAGAAGATCTTACACCTGCTCTGTTGATCTGATCACTGAAAAATCTTAGTTTGCGTGACATTTCTGCACATCGCTTTACCTGCAAGGGAATTGAGGTATGTTTGTCAACATAATAAAAAAAGTTAGTGAGACCAGTGATTTTTAAATATCGGAGTTGGTGTACCATGAACATAAAATAAAGAAAGCAACAACCCAAACACAATAAGTTTTAGTACCGGCCGCTTTATCATCTTATTGTTTCTGTATTATGCTATTTTTTACAAAAAAGAAAGGATCTATCATCTGCCATACTGTATTCAGTGCTATGAGCATATTTCAACTGGTAACTTGATTGGCAATACCGTACACATGATATCAAATACCATAATGGAATGAATATATTTACCCTTTTTCCCCCAAAAAAATACACTGCATATTTATTTACCAAAATTCTTGTTTCCCAGCTGCTTCCAACAACTTTGGGAAACAAAGAAAGTTCAGAGTATTAATCTTAACCATTTGATAGATTGACTCGGTTTGATTCTGTGTGTTCTCTGTAATTATTTTTATGAGAGAACAGAAACATTCATTATTCATAGTGTGAAAGTGAAACACCCAAACCGTCACGCTTGTACTGGAGAACTGAACTATATAATTTATGTATTTCAACATTTTTTTGGGGGGGGTGGGGGTGGGGGGGGGTGACAAACTTAGATGATGTTGCCTATTTTTCAGAAGAAGAAAAACTACCAAGAACAAAGCTATTAGTAATCTTTTTTTTTGTTTAAACTTTCTTGTGTTCCATTTAAATTCCAGCAAATGAAAAGAAAAATCCCTAAAATGTTTATCGCTGTGCAATTTCCTTGAAGTGATATATCTTATCAAAATTTTAAAAACTAGTCATCTCACTGCACATTGGATTAGTCCAACACAAGGAGTACTATCTGGGTATTACATAACTGTAACACCCAAGTAAAGATCTTGTTTAACAAATAGAATAAATAAGTGACGAATAAAACCAAATAAAACATGGTTTCCAAATCCATGTCTAAGATAAGGCATTTGTGTAATAAAAAAAGGTGCATGCAAACTAAGATGATCAGCACAAAAATGAATTGAAGAATAGGGAAAAATGGAATACCTGGTTGACAAATATACGCTGGAAAGGACTCTTATCCTCATTCAACTGCACAAGATAAGAAAAGAGATCAGCAAAATTCATACTATAACAGTCAACACAAAGAGAAACGTATCCTTAAAATGAACGTATGTGATCCCCCCCTCCCCCCTAAAAAAACAATGATGACAGCATATACAGCAATGAAGTGTTGGAGTTGGACGATGACATCACAAGAGAACAAGGTAAAAAAACAAAATAGTGCCTCTTTCTTCATATATGGTCACTAGCTCAAAACAAATATAGCTTCCCCATGCGACCCCTCTCCCCCCATAATCAAACATGAAGTGAAGAAAAAATAACAAGGAAAACAATAGGTTTTGAAACCAACCATCCTTACCAATTTACCTATCAAACATCAAGTGAAGAAAAAATAACAAGGAAAACAATAGGTTTTGAAACCAACCATCCTTACCAATTTACCATCAAACAACGTTACAACAAACTGACAATAACATGTGATGCCTCAGAATAAAATCAAACATAATGATAATGAGTTGGTATATAAAAAGCATATAAAACTAAGAGAGTAAAAGGACAATGACATGCCAGGGTTTAAACACCTAATCTCAAAATCACAAAACGTCGTTACTCATTTCATTGAACCAATTTATCAGTCTGACTTGCTACATTTGCTTAAAAGCAGAAGACTATGTGTAACGGTATAAGTAAAAAAGAGTTTACCTTAACTCTATAATAATTTGTTTGCACAGACTGTTCAACACAGATAGGTACTGTGAATAATCAAGCGAAGCTAAAGCACAGTGATCCAATTCCGGCTCTCCTACATGGCTACATTAACCCATTCACGTGAGCCATTCGCGTGACCTGAGGCCTCAATGAGACTCCTGGGTTTGTTCCTCTGATCTAACACAACCTCCCACGCCAGCCGATCAGCGTGGCCGCCCAAGCCAGCTCAAACGTGAAACGCGCGCCAAACGGGGATCGAATGACACCGGAGATCAAACACTAGCTCTCCAATCCGACCACGTCCTAGAGCTAGATCCAACAGAGTGCAGAGCGTGACGCGCGCGAGCGGGGCCGGGAGAGAGATCACGACTCTAGAGGCAGGATTTAGGTAGATCCGGGCGAGAAAGCCAGAGGCGGTGAGGTAGCAGGGAGCGGCGACAGAGAGGGAGGGGGCACTCACGTCCTTGAACTGGAGTAGGCCGAGCTCGCCGAGGTAGGTGACGGCGAGGCGCGAGCTCTCGGCGGGCATGATGAGCTGCACGAAGCACATCTTCTCGGACCGCATGTGGTCCATCGGGGGCAGCCGGTCGAACACCCCCATCCCGCCCGCGGTCCGCCGGAGAGGAGCACGGCCTCCCGAAGCTTCCAGAAGGCGTCGCTAGCGCGAGGAGGGCGACGACGCGGTGCGGTGGCCGGTGGTCGGGGTGGCGCCTCAGATCTGAGGGGGCAGGCCTAATTCTATTTTCCACTCTGTTCTGCCGAGCGCGCAACTGCCATGACCCATCAGTGACGGAGGGAGGAAGCGGCTCGGAAGGGAGGCGCGCAGTCTCTGGCCCGTGGGCCACCCCTCCTGGTGGGCGAGGACCGGTCAAGGTTTCGGTTGGGCGCTCGGGCCCCCGAGTTTGGTGTTTTTTACGCAAGTGACCCTGTCGGTCCCGCGTTTCTCGGACTGGGCCTGCCTTTGCCTCCTCGTCATGGCCAGACGACCGACGACGGACGTGAATAGAACGCAAAGAGGAACAACAAGGAAAGGAAACAATCTGGCGCGCGCGAGGCGTCGGATCATGCGCGAGCGGCTGGGCTGTGTGGCCTTGTGGGCGGAATATACGGGCCGTATCAGAGGCATCGATTTGGTACAGCCCATTTGGAGATTTCCTTTGTGAATTTCGAATCGAATCGTGCCCAGACCTTTTTATTTTTTTCGCGACCGTACCTAGGTGCATGTATTTCGTTAAGAGAAAGTAGAGAAACATTACAAGTTATCCGTCAATGGTAAGCGTCGAGCTTACTAAAGAAGAGGAGGACCAAGAACACAAAAAAACCAGAGAAGCGAAAGAAGCTACAACAAACTTAGAGGCGATCTCCAGCCTGTTCGGCAGGGATGAATTGGCTGGCTGGTGTTGGGGCTGGACCAGCCAGCCAATTCTAGCCTCCAGCCAGCAGCTGGTTTGCAGAAGTTCAAAAATTGGCGCCAACCAATTGTAGCTCATGCTGATTTCAAACTTTCAAATTCAAACTACCATGCATTTCTAGATCATGCTGATTTACAGTTTGAACCAAGAATTTCAACCAATAGTTTACAGTTTGCAACTCAAGCGCCGGAACAGTTAGTCATGTAATGAGGCTACATGCCCGTCAGGTCCAATGTTCAGCATCATCTGGATGGCTTCTTCTGCCTCAGTGTACAGTTTAACCTCCGTGTATGCTCTGATCAGCGCGAGATAGAAGAACGAGTCGGCAGCGTGACAACAGTCCTGCATCTCCTGGAATATGCTTTTCGCCTCGCTATACAGTCCTGAAGTGGCATAGGCATTGATCATGGAATTGAAGCTGATCTGCACATTGCAAGTTTGGTCCAGATTAGCCATGTTTGCTTTAGATGATCAAGGGGGAACTACAGCAGTCCTTGATTTCTGAAAGCAATTTCAAAAGTAACATTGAATGAAAGCAAATCTTTCCAGGCATGATCCCATCTTCCTTCATTCTTTTGGACATTAAAGACGCCCCCTGATGCCTACCTGAAAATATGAAAATTTCATAGTCTTAGAACTGGACAGAAGAAAAACTAAAGCAGTGGGCAAAAATAATGAATCAGAAGATCTTTACTTACTTTGTTTCCAGGGCACAAGAACCTGACCGGCTTTTCCATATAAGCTAAGCATGTTTGTGTACATCTTTTCATCAATCGGCAAGCCTAGCTTCTATGCAGCAGCAAACATTTCAACAGCCTTGTCTAGCTTTCCTCCTTTGCCATAAACACTGAATTGAAGATTGAAGCTGATGAGTGATGACATGGTGCTACAAACAACATATTCAAGAAAAAGAATGCAATTCCAAATTAGGGGTCCCATTTTCCAGGGGTTTCTATAAACTTATCTACCTTATCATCAAATTAAATGTCTGCATAGACTACGAAATGCCAGAGGATATCATACGATCATAGATGCTGATGGTTGAATGCAGTTTACCTGCTTGGAAACTAAAGAAACAGAAGTTAGCTATAATGCCCTACAACCGGAAATTTTGCTAGTCTATCTGATGAATAGGAGAATATGTTAGCCACACCTAACTCAAGCATTGAACAGAATCCTTGAAGACAGCATATATGATGAAATCATACATCTGAGGAACAGAATCCTTGAAGAAATCCTAAGATCATAACGCCGACATGACTATAGAACTGGACCAATCAGGAAAAACAGCTGGTGTTGCAGCACCTGAGGTAGCAGGTGGCTGCTGCTCCTATTACAAGGAAGGATAAATTTTTAGCAAGTCATCTTTTGTCGCTTAAATTATAATGCCATAGGCCCAGCATCAAGAACCTGAGGGGCAGATGCCTACCTTGTCTTAGCCGAATTAGCTGCTCCACTGCTTCCCATGGTGAATCACAGAAACAGTGTAGCAACTAGTCCATTGTCCATAGACAAATGAACCAGAGTATTTCGTCACATCACCAAACACTATAGAACTTGGCACTTGTAATTCTGACACTAAAATTCTCTATACACCAATGAACACAATATGATAGTCCCAAACAACATTTTTTGAAACGAACAAAGTCCCACAAAACCTTACACATCCACGAGACAAAGACTGCCATGGAATTATACCTAAAGCTACTGGTTTCTAAAACAACAGCCTTGACCCAAACCACATACAAATAATCGCCTTTAGGGAGATATTCTTTTACTCACCTTCAATAAAAGGCTTCAATTTTTCTTCAAGCCAGTCAATATTCTTCTCCAAGTAATCCATGCAATACACAAGCCCTGACATAGAAATGGACACCTTAGAGAAAGATGCCATATTATTAGAACAAAAGCAGGTAAGTTACTGCACAGCAATAGAGGACCAGTTACATTACCTCAACTTTCCTAAATCAGACACCACTCCACACAACCATAGATATTAACTCTCTAACTCCAGATATTGGGGTTCCCCGATTTAGCTCAATCCACTCCGACAGCTCATACGAGGGTGGATCTGCGCCGTACTTACGCATCCACAAATAATTATCTAAATCAAAGCATGAAATGATTATCATAGCCTGCTTCATCCTACTGCAGTACGGCACCCTGTCCAGAATCTGCCACCGTCCTTTCAACACCCCAAACCTCTTTTCAATTACATTTTGCAGCTTCACATGAATGTAGTTGAATTTCTCCTCCCTCTACAACTGCTGCAAATCTATGCCCCTAAAATCATTGATGTGATACCTTGTGTTCCTGTAGGGGGTCATGTAACCTGGCATCTCCCTGAAATCCATGTCCGCTAGGTATACCGGCCTACAAGCGATGAAAACAGCGAGAAATCCATCAGCTGTCATAGCAAATTGAACAGAAGTATGCTGCTGGGGGATGTGAACATCAAGGCATCATGAACCTACTAAGGATGTGGGAACAAAGCATCGTCCTGATAGTCTTTCAACACCTCCATGTCATGGCATGCCCCTGCCTTCCCGGCCCCCACGTATGTGAAACGGCCATCTATATCCACTATGGCACAAACATTAATTGTTGTTTTACCTTTCCTATTAAAGAAATCAGCCTTTGCTTTACGGTTAACCTCAACCAGCCTTTGCTTTACGGTTAACCTCAACCTTTATGTGTGTGCCATCTATAGCATCTATGCATCCATCAAACCATGGTGCATATGCAGCAAGTTTGTGGCTTACGCATGCGTTGTTCCTATCTGCTGGCCTTAGGACACTATTTGCCCACCTATACATAACCTCTGCAACTACTGTAATCTTTCTGCTGACTGTATCTAAAGACCTTTCAAACCTATCTTTGCACTCTCTACTAGCCGATTGGTGGGCACATGTCTAGATGTACATGCCTAGAGCTTCTACCGAGGTGCACTTATCTGTTGATGGCAGGCCAAACAGCAACAAGGTTTCATGCAAATGCATGAAGGCATCACGCGTCATGCGCAAATTATCTAAACATCTGGTTTGGTCGGCAAGGGTAAGCTGCATCCATTGGGCTCCAGATAGCTTAGGAATAGGACAAGGAGGATTTACCTCAGGCCTTTGCTGTGACAGAATACCTTTCAGAAGGACGACTGCTGCCTTCGCCAAGGTCATAGTGTTCGGTCCATCACTAGAAGTGTCGTTGTACGACGACTCGTCAGTGCTGCTCATGTTGCTACCTACAAATGGGTAGAAATCAGTCAGATTGTAATGTAGATATTAGAAACAAAACATTTGCTAATAACTGAACATATCAAGATACCTCAACTAGGTAGCACCTTGCAAACAGGTTGGAATGTACAAGAGAAAAGTGATACATGCATAATGTCTTACAACACTCACAGCACTACACAAATTTTTTATTCAAAACATGAGACAACGACATGCACTTAGTTCTTCGCAATGGTCTTTGGTAATACAAAAAAAATGAACATAACGAAACAACAAACAGATTAAACTCAACATGCACATGGTGGATATCCACAAATAGTAGAAAAACAAGAAATGTGCTGATCACTAGGACTTGTTGGAGCACACAAAGGCCCACGTCACATTGATCCAATTCAGTCATCCCTCTTTAGATTTCATTTTAATAGAAAACCCTGACGACGAAGCATGTCTCTACAAAGGTTTAGGGCTTGCACGAATACTACATCAGCCTCACTGATACCATCTTGCATCAGAATGTCATGGACTTGGGCTAACTCCTGAGCATCGGTGTTACGACAGGCCTTTTGGGACCTAGCCTCTTTGATAAATTGGCCCAGGTCTTCAAGGCACTCTTCTACGGGTGGAGTTTGGCTACTCTTCTTGCTGCAAGGACTGTTAACTGGATATTCCCTATGGACTCTCTTCGAGGGCTGATGACAACTAGGTGGCACGACCGGCTCATTCGACAAGGATGAAGGAGTGCGAGGGTTTTCATTACTGGGTGACTTGTCAGGTCGATGCCCCCCGCCAATAGCAACTGGCCCCTGTCATGTAGGGTGCGTCCCAAAATTATGACCAGTTGCTCACAGCATTAGGGCCATCTGAACTTATTTCTAGCGAGTTGGCTACTTTCCTGCATGTGTTCAAGTGATGGTGAAGTTAGTACTGAGTTAGTAGGAACCTAATTGCTAAAAAAGTTAAGGAAATGCATGTAGTTAGTACCCCGGGGCTGGCGCCGTACCACTCGGGGTCAGCTGTAACCTCTCTAGTCAATGGGTCATGGCCTAGTGAAAGGTCCTAATGGCTAGAGGGAGGGGTGAATAGCCTAATAAAAATTTCTACAACAACACTTAGTAAACCGGTTAGACAATTATGAGGTGAAACAAGTGTTGCGCTAGCCTACTAAAAATACAAGCCACCTACCATAATTCTAGTTGATATAGTTTTTATCCACACAATAGGTATGTCACTATGCTAAGTTAGTGTGCTTTTAAAGGCTAACTAAAAAGCCACACTAATCAAACTAGCAAGCTCTCACAACTAGCTACACTAAAGATATAGCCACACTAACCAAACTAACAAGCTCCCATCAAGAGTACCACTATCCAAATTCTAAACTCTATATGCTTTGCTTGTAGTGGAATAACCAAGTAGGAATCCTTCATCATATTTCTTGTCAAACTTGCCCAATCTAGTGCCTTTCTTCAAGATATAGCATTTACAACCAAAGACCCGAAAATATGCAATGTTAGGCTTTTTATCATTCAAGAGCCTATATGGTGTCTTCTCTTTCAAGGGGTGACAATAGAGGTGGTTGCTACAACAGCAAGCCGTGTTGATAGCTTCGGCCCAAAAAGATTGACTCACATTGTACTCACTAAGCATAGACCTTGCCATATTAATGAGTGTCATATTCTTCCTCTCAACAAGGTCATTTGATTATGGAGTGTACTTGGCCGAGAATTGATGTCTAATTTTAAATTCATTACACAACTCATCAATTCTAGTGTTCTTGAACTCACTACCATTGTCACTTCTAACTCTCTTGATGGTTATTTCAAACTCATTATAAATGCCCTTGACAAATGATTTGAATGTTGCAAATACATCACTTTTGTCCACTAGAAAGAATACCCATGTGTATCTAGTATAATCATCCATTATCATAAAGCCATATTTGTTACCACCAATGCTAGTGTATTGTGTTGGCCCAAATAAATTCATGTGCAATAACTCAAATGCTTTACTAGTGCTCATTATGCTTTTTTCTTGGGATGGGTGTTTCCAACTTGTTTTCTGGCTTGACAAGAGCTACAAAGCTTATCCTTTTCAAACACATCTTTCAAGCCTCTAACCAAGTCATGCTTATCCAATCTATTCAATTATTTCATTCCAATATGACCAAGCCTTCTATGCCATAACCAACCCATGCTAGACTTAGTGAACAAGCATGTAGATAATCTAGCTTCACTAGCATTGAAATTAACCAAGTATAGATTCTCATATCTAAAGCCTTTGAAGATCAAATTAGAGCCATCTACACTTATGATCTCTACATCATCTACGCCAAATATGCATTTGAATCCAAGATCACACAATTAAGCCACGGATAGCAAATTGAAGTTCAAGCTCTCTACTAGCAACACATTGGAAATGCTCATGTCATTAGATATTGCAATCTTATCAAGCCCTTTGACCTTGCATTTGCCATTATCACCAAATGTAATACTATCATAACCATCATTGTCATTGGTATTGATTGAGTTGAACATTCTTACATCACCGGTCATGTGTTGAGTACACCCACTATCAAGAACCTAATGCCTTCCTTCGACTTTGTAATTGACCTACAAAAGAAGGCCAATTCTTTTTAGGTACCCAAACTTACTTGGGTCATTGAAGGTTAGTCACTAAGCTCTTTGGTACCCAAATGACTTTCTTCTTTGAGCCATTCATGGTTTACCAATGAACTTAGTCTTCACACCATTTGTACCCTTAGTAAGCACATAGAAAGAATCAAGCTTAATGGAGGATACATTAGCATTTTTACTCTTGGACTTGCACTCATGCTCTTTATGACCAACTTGCTTGCAACTAGGGCAAAATCGATCATTGTTTTTCACAAAACTAGTCTTGTGAGGAGCAAAGGCCGCCTTGTCTTTCTTGAGAGTATAGTCAAATCTCTCTTTGTATAGAGAAGTTCTTTGACTATCCAAGCACATAAGCAAGCGGTCCTCACCACCATAGGCCTTAGCCAAGGTGTGAGTGAGCTTATTGACCTCCTTCTTGAGGTTCTCATTCTCAACCATTAGCGAGGCATTACAAGTGAGACCATCACTACTAGATGAGATGGAAGTAGAAGTACTACAAGAAGGATTAGCGGGAGCAACAATGATAGGCATAGATAATGATTCATCAATTATATCATAAGTTAAGCCTATATTACAAGTTTCAATATGCTTCTTTTTATTTTACTCATTAAGCAAAGAGGAATGAGTTTTATCAAGCTTCTTGTGAGCCTTGTCAAGCTTCTCATGGGCTTCCTTTAGCCTCTCATGAGTTGCTTTGAGCTCATCAAGGGCTTGCTTAAGGGCTTTTACCTCCTTATTCAAGCTCTTGCATTTCCTTCTCTTAATGTCAAAGTGTTCTTTAACATCTTCTAGCATGTCAAATAATTCATCTTTAGTAGGTTCATCATCATCACTATCACTATCATTTTTATTTTCATTTTCGTTATCATGTTCTCCATCACTTCCATCATCACAAATTTGTACCTTAGTGGCCTTAGCCATGAAACATGATGGAGTGTCGAAGAGAGAAGGCTTCTCATTGATTGCAGTGCTTGCAAGTGCCTTCTTTTTGGTGGTCTCGTCATCATCACTATCATCATCATCACTTGAGGAAGCATCACTATCCCAAGTGACCACATATGAACCACCCTTCTTCTTCTTGAAGGTCATCTTATCTTTCTTCTCTTTCTTTTCCTTCTTATCCTTCTTCTTGTTCTTCTTGTTGTCATCATTATTGTCGCTATTGTATGGACATTGAGCAATAAGCTGATCTTTGCTTCCACATTTGAAGCACCTTCTTGACTCTTCCTTGTTCTTGGATGAAGATTTCTTTCTTCTAGCATGGTACACTTTATTCATCATGGACTTGCCAAATTTCTTGACAAAGAGAGCCATCTTCTCATCATCATCATCATCCCATGAGCCATTGTCTTTACTTGATGTTTCTTGCCTTGCCTTGCCCTTAGATGATGTGGCTTTGAATGACACACTCTTCTTCTTCTCATCTTTCTTCTCATCTTTCTTCTCCTTCTTTTCTTCCTTCTCATCGTCATCTCTATATGTATCATCTGTCATTATATCTTTCAATACTTGGTTTGGTATCATGGTGTCTAAACCACTCCTCACTAGAATAGTGACTAATATGTCAAATCTTGAAGGTAAGCATCTTAAGAACTTGTGGGAGAAGTCCTTGTCCTTCACCTCTTCTCTAAGTGCTTTGAGATTATTGATAAGCACTTGAAACCTATGAAACATCTCCGGCACACTCTTATCCTCCTTCATCTTAAAGCTTGTAAACTTCTCTTTAAGAATATATGCCTTTGCACCTTTCACGGCTTGAGTGCCTTCAAATGATTCCTCTAATTTCTTCCATGCCTCATGGACCATCTCAATATTCTTGATTTGCTCAAATGTTCTCTCATCAATTGCATCATGAATGGCACTTAGAGCAATATCATTATTTTGGAGAAGCACTTCTTCGGCCGTGGTGGGATTCTCTGGATCACCAATCTTAATTTTGGTTTCTACCACCTTCCACACTTTTCTATTGATTGACTTGATATGTGTGGTCATCATTGATTTCCAATATGGATAATTTGTGCCATCAAATTGGGGTGGCTTCTTGGTGTTGTTGATTTGAGCCATTTTTACACCGAAGGTTGTTAAGCCTCAAATCACGGTGACCTTGGCTCCGATACCACTTGAAAGGTCCTAAGGGCTAGAGGAGGGGTGAATAGCCTAATAAAAATTTCTACAACAACAATTAGCAAACTGGTTAGACAATTATAAGGCGAAATAAGTGTTGCGCTAGCCTACTAAAAATGCAAGCCACCTACCACAATTTTAGTTGATATAGTTTCTATCCACACAATAGCTATAATACTACACTAAGTTAGTATGCTCTCAAAGGCTAACTAAAGAGTCACACTAACTAAACTAACAAACTCTCATAACGAGCTACACTAAAGTGCTCGACAACTAGTTTACGGTAATATAAAGAGAGTGAGCAAGAAGGTTATACCACTGTATCGAGAAAGAAGCCAATCAATCAAAAGAATGAATAACAATGAAGACCAATCACCTCGAAATCAAATGATAACATAATGATTTTTACCGAGGTTCACTTGCATGCCAACAAGCTAGTCCTTGTTGTGGTGATTCACTCACTTGGAGGCTCACACGCTAATTGGCATCACACGCCAAACCCTTAATAGGGTGATGCACAACCAACACAAGATGAGGATCACATAAGCCACGAGCAATCCACTAGAGTACATTTTAGCTCTTTGCCAGGGAAAGGTCAAGAACCCCTCACAATCACCACGATCAGAGCCGAAGACAATCACCAACCTCTGCTTGACGATCCTCGCTGCTCCAAGCCGTCTAGGTGGTGACAACCACCAAGAGTAACAAATGAATCCCACAGCAAAACACGAAACCAAGTGCCTCTAGATGCAAACACTCAAGCAATGCACTTGGATTCTCTCCCAATCTCACAAAGATGATGAATCAATGATGGAGATGAGTGGGAGAGCTTTGGCAAAGCTCACAAGGTTGCTATGTCAATGTAAATGGTCAAGCCAGTGAGCTTGAGCCGGCCATGGGGCTTAAATAGAAGCCCCTATGAAATAGAGTCGTTGTACCCCTTCACTAGGCACAACACGGGGTGACTAGACACTAGACCTCAGCGTCCGGTCATGCGATGCGTGCCACGTGTCCCCTCTCTTCAAATGTTGATCGCCTGATCTCAATGGTCAAGTGACGACCGGACACAACAACTCAAAGTGACCGGACGCGGAACCCCAGCATCCGGTTGTTTCCAGTAAACATCCAGAGATGACTTTTCACGACCGGACGCGCCCGGTCAAGCTCGACCGGACACACCTAGTGTTTGATCACACGATGACTCCCCTGTGTGCTGCCACGTCAGCAAGACCTGACGCACCCCATCAGCGTCCGATCACTAAGTGACCCAGCGTCCGGTCAGCGACCGACGCCAGCGTCTTTGCGGCTTCCACTGACCGGACGCGCCGGTCCAACCGAGGCCAGCGTCCGGTCACTTCCAGTGATCTCCGTCTTTTCTATATAGGGTGCCGGTGAAGTTCCTAACCCTTGCTCAAATATGCCAACCACCAAGTGTATCACCTTGTGCACATGTGTTAGCATATTTTCACAAATATTTTCAAGGGTGTTAGCACTCCACTAGATCCTAAATGCATATGCAATGAGTTAGAGCATTTAGTGGCACTTTGATAACCGCGAGTTTCACCCCTCTTAATAGTACGGCTATCGATCCTAAATGTGACCACACTCACTAAGTGTCTCGATCATCAAAATAAAATAGCTTCTACCATTTATACCTTTGCCTTGAGCCTTTTATTTTTCTCTTTCTTCTTTTCAAGTCCAAGCACTTGATCATCACCATGGCATCACCATCATCATGTCATGATCTTTATTTGCTTCACCACTTGGAATTTGCTATCTATCTCATGATCACTTGATAAACTAGGTTAGCACTTAGGGTTTCATCAATTCACCAAAACCAAACTAGAGCTTTCACCTAGCCCAGTATGGGTCTGTCCGTTGCGCCAATTGAAGTAACAATGTTTCAGCTCGTTGTACTTGTTCTGGCATGTTTTCTTGCTGTACCCAAGGTTCATGGCTTCGTTGAATTCAAGAACAACATTGCTCCACCCTAGTGAGGTTGGACCAGTGGAGTTTCAGTGACAGAGGTCTTTCTGCTTGATGATTAGGTCAAGAAGCAGAGAGGATGTTCTGTCATCTCAGCAAGCACGGTCCAGGCCCATCTGATTTAAGGATCGACAAAGCTATTAGTAATATACCACTAGCAAAATTGCCAGAAGCATACGTGACTTAGTATAGCCCTTATTGTAACAATAAATAATTAATTAAAATACAGTTTTCTACCAAAAAAATATAAGCACCAGTTAGGACATTGTATTAGAATCTATTGGAAACTAAAAACTGAACATTGTATTAGAATCTACTGAAAACTAAAAACTTTAGTGGACATTATATTAGAATGTCAATTTAGGGGGATAAAGAAAAGTAATAGTAAATGCAGTTAATATAGGGAATGTATTTTGCACCTCATGGGATTTCGAACACTGTATTCAGGTGTAGGAAGCATAGAGCAAACCAAAACTATATAACTAGAACACTTATCCCATAAACTTGCCTTTTGTGTCTGTTTGAGATGTTTTGAGCAGAGGTTGTAGTGGCTGCTAGCAGTTGGAGAGCAAGACGAAGCCGATGATGCCGCCAGTTTGGGCAGCGTTGCTCACAACCGGACGAAACGTCCCTTCTATGTCTACAGTGCAATCATAGAGCACACTTGTAAGATGATAAACATAATCTGAAAAATTGAACATTTACAGGGGTGAATAACATTACATGTGTACTGTCTAACATAATGTGAAAAAGAATATCAATAGAGAATTCATTGTGTACTAAGTTAATACTAATGAAGCCTAAAGCTATACTAATCACGACTTAGGCAAGAATGAGCTAAAACAATCAACTCTATGTACACACAGATTCAGAACAGTAGCATAGCAGTCACTTCTATCAATCATAACTAAAACTATAGAGATCCCACAAGGGTGATCCTATACTTTCTGAGGAGTTTAAGAAACCACCTACAACTTTATAACTATCATCAAGAGCTCATTGCACAGTTAACAGGGTGAAACAATACAAGGAAACAACTCTATTCAGATTTGGACAAAATCTGGCATTGAAATTAGAAACAGCTATAACTAGAGTTCTAGTTTACAAAAACTTAAAATTTTACAAAGCTTATGAAAAGTAATACAACTTATTAGTTGTTACCAAAAGGTGATTCGAAGGTTAACTAAGCCATTAAGCATCATCTACCAGATCTGTTCAGAAAGTAATTAGAAACTTCCTAAAATTTGTAGGTAGAGCAGTTCTGTAATATAGAAACAAGATATGGGGATTCCTATCCAACACATACAAGAGCAGACACGAAAACATGTTGGATCTCAGATCCGGCGGGGTCAAACTGCGGCGGCGTCGGGTTTTGGGGGGCTTACCGTGGTGGAAGGAGTCGTCGTTGATGGAGGCGGTGTCCGGGGATAGAGGCCGAGAGCACTATCACCGAGGCCTAGGGAGAGAGCGGGAAACCCTAGCCACGCGGGGGTGAAACTACAAGACAAACAGTTGTGGCTCAAAGGCGGCCAAGCGAGAGGATGGTGGCGTGGGATTCAGTTTACCTTGCTGGCTGAAGCCGCCGTCGATGGAGGCGGGGTAGGGGAAGGAGGAGGACGTCACTATCACCGTAGCTCCAATGAGGACAGCGTAGAGAGGCAGTCATGCCCAGATCCGGTGGCCACGAATGGTGCTCGATGACGCGGCATAGACCACCGCCGGTAAATGCACAGAGAGACGGCGAGGAGCGACGCATGTGTGTGGAACCCTAGCCACCAACAGGAGAAAGGACAGAGTGAGAGACACCGCACGCTGGACCGAGCAATGGATATAAGACCAGCCGTTCGGCTGGTGCTAGGCTACCGAACAGCTAGGCTGATAAGCCCAGCACCAGCCAGCCTACCTGAAGGACCGAAAATGGCGACCAGAGGGGGGGGTGAATGGGAGCCGTAAAATTTCTTTTGAAATATTTGGCCGATGTCCCAACTTCACCACCAAACGCATAAATAAAACACCGTGATGTCCACGACCCAAATGAGTAGGTGGATGTTCCCTAGGAACACAGCGGAACACCACAAAACCGTCACAGCAACTAGAAATCGGATTGGAGTTCAAACATGCTAACCATAGATGAAAAGACCGGTGCTAGAATTACAGTCTAGAAATTCTGGGCTACAGACAGAGCCAGACCGAGGGAGCTATCTGCACCAAACCAGTGTCCTAGCATAGCTCGGCAGGTGGTTCAACATACACATGGTGTTGAAACATTCACCTCCTAGGTGCTGTGCACTCATGCCTACACCCTGCGGTAGATGAAAGGAACCAGCTGAGTTGCCAATTGAAAATGAAATTAAATAATCCAACCACTATTGCTTGATAGTGACAACTCAAGATTTGGAGAAGCAAATCATAATCCAACCACTATTGCTTGATAGTGACAACTCAAGATTTGGAGAAGCAAGTCACGTTCAAGCAACCACTTGCAGCTGTTGTGTTCATAACTTCATGGACTAGCACCAGCTAGAACTGGGAGGCGCTTGGCGTTGCAGCACTGCTGCTGGTTCTCCCATGTTTGGGTACGTGCGCGAACTGACAAATAGAAGAACAGAAGTTCGACAGCTCGACGAATCGGAAAATGTGGCCGCAAAGTCGACTAGAAATCGACCAATAAAAAGGAAAGGAACAAACTGCTACACTTGTCGGTCATAGCACTGATGTGCTTGGAAGCCCTTTGCCTAATCCGACACAGCACACACAGAGAGAAATTGATGAGCAGAGCTGCGGACGAACAGAGATACGACAACCTACTAGCAGTCAAGACCAAGCGCCCAAAAATCAATGAAAGTGCAGCCAAATCAAAAGCTCTTGACCCCAAATTTCGCACAGGGGATCTTCATGATGTTGGTGAGCTATCCCTAAAGAATCATGGCTTGAACCCAACTAAATCTTCGTGACTTTCAGATCGTGGCCCAAAACGAAAAAGGGAAAAACTGAAGAACACGAAGGACAAAAATCACAGCTTGAAATGAGGAATTCCGGAGGACATGAGGAGGATTCGGGCCTCCATTCCCATACCAAAAATCCCAGAAAACAATCACGAATTTTTCAGTACATGGACCTCTCTCTCTAGTGCAAAGGGAAGAAGAAAACCTAGCCTAAAAGGGAAAACGAAAAATGAGAGAGGTGAGGGAGATGGGGGCTCCCTCATCCTATTTATCAGGGCTATTACACATTCCCAGTTTTGCCCCTAGATACAAATGAGTTGAACCGCTAAGCCCAAGGGCATTGTTGTCCAACCTAGTGTAATCTTGATCCGACGGCCACCGCGTCTACTCACCGGTAGCTTCGCCTCGACGTGAACTCCTCGATGCCGCCACGTGCCGTCCGTCCCTCCTCGGAACCTCCGCCCAGGTTTTGAGGCCCAAACCCGTAAACCGTCCATCCGATAGTTTTGAGACCCAAACCATCAAACCGTCCGCGGGTAGCGTACTCCATACGCGTCCTCGCCATCCAACGTGTGTCACCGCCGTCCTCGACCGGCCGGCCCGCTAAGTCCTCTTGAGCCTTGCTCGACTCACGCGTCTGTCGTCTTGACCCGGTCAACACTATCACTCCATGTCTTCTTGCACTTGTCGATGTCCCAAGTGTCAGCCACTGCGGCTAGTCACCCGACCTCTGGGTCCCTCGGTCCAAGCCTCACGTCCATCCTTCACCGCTCCCGGTCTGTCGGCACGGCATGTCCTCCTTGACCTTCACCTCACCGTCGACCACCGCATCCGAGCTCCACACCTACACAACACAAGCTAAAAGACATGTCGCACACATAGCTTTCGCCATGGTAGGGTTAGTCACCACTCAACCTACTTCGTGGATCATATTGATAATCACTCATCACAAAACGAACACACAAGGGTACTTGTCAACCTTGTGTTCGCAATCTCCCCCTTGATGAGTGCATTGTCAACACCAATACACGAACAGCTTGAGCAAAAGAAAAAGAAGTAGAAGTGAAAACAAAGAACTCACCCAAATGACCAAGAACCAAAGAAAGGCCAAGAACCAGGTCATTTGAAAATGAGCAAAACTTGATCCCCAAAGATATGGGCAACGGCTCATTTGAAAATGAGCAAAACTTGATCCCCAAAGACATGGGCAATGGCTCGACACAACCAAGTAAAACAAAACTAGCCCTCAAGAAGAGGCAATGGGCTCAACACCACTAGCAAAGCTCAAAAAGCCGAAAAACTGCTAGACCCTCTAGAAGAGGCAAAGGCTCAACACATCTAGCAAAACACCTCAAATGCAACTCCCCCTGAACAAGTGCAATCTCTCTCAAATAAATGCATATCTCTTAATCTTTAGGTTGAATTGGAAGTTTCTTCCCCTTTTCTGAATATTTCTCCCCTTGTGTCCCCTTGTGACATTGTGAGTGTGGAAACTTCTCCCCCTTGTTGACACATGCACTTATCAAGTTAGAGCCCAAGGATTGCAACTCCCCCTCAAAACAAGCTATGAATGCAGAAATGCATGAAAGTATAAGCTTCAAGATTATAGCAAGTAGATTGAAAGGATGCTCTAGTTGATGCTGTCATGTATATATAGCAACACATACAAGTGCTAGCAAATGCTCAAGGTGACCAAATGAGACGAAATATGGCATTTAAGCAAGTTTGAGCAATTTTAAAAGAGGGTTCACCACCAAAGGAGCACATAGCAAAAATAGACAGGAGATTCACCTTGTGCTACACATGTATGCAAAGTGAACTACCCCAAACAAAGTTCACACATCATGTCATGAGACAAACTTGTGGTTTGATTAAATTTTAGACACCAATTGAAATTTATCGGAGTTATGCAGCTTATTACCAAAGTTTGTCAGACAAGTATGTGCGGGAGGTTATCTGTGCCATCAAAACCTGACTTAGCGACCATGTCAAGCCTATGCCAAAGGCAATCAGAAGCTTAAGACAATGATCTCGGTATCCATTACAGAGCTCAAGTTCACCAATAAGTGCAATTTGGAGCTATCTCGATACTCTGACATAGGATAGTACAGACTCATCCCAATCTTTTCAAATCACTTAGTTTGATTTTCAAGTTTTAGCACAAATTCAAGTTTCTCAAGCAAGTGTGTAACTCAAGATATGAGCCATAGCAACTAAGCATATATATGAAGCAAGAAAAAGATCTCGACACATTCTACACATGCTAGTGCCACAAGTAGTGGTGAACACATTTCATGTTTCAACAAGTTTTAATCAAGTTCACAGTTTGGAAAACAAGCTTAGCTCATAACATGTATCAATTGATCAAAAGGAGCCTAAGCCAAAAGCACATCATGTATATCCATAACATCCCCAACAAGAGTATAGTGTCAATCTAGCTACTATAAGGATGAAGCTCAGGATGCAATATGATACATGATGATATGATATGCAAGAATGATATAAAAACAAAAACAAAACAAAAAAAACAAAGGCTAAACTACAGAGAAAAGCAAAACTAGAATACAACAACTAAAGTTCCCCTCCTCTAAAAAGGGAAACAAACTCCAAGCTCCCCTCGCAAGCAAGCAAACTGGGCTTGGTCAAGTGGTTTGGTGAAGATATCTGCGAGCTAGTTTTGGGTATCAGTGTGGTGCAGATCGATATCACCTTTCTCATAGTGGTCACGCAAGAAGTGAAAGTGAACTTCTATGTGCTTTGTCTTTGAGTGAAGGACTAGGTTTTTGGCTACACTTATGGCACTGGTGCTGTCACAAAATAAAGGCACTCGCCTAAACTCTAACCCAAAGTCTCTCAGAGTAGCTATCATCCAAAGCAACTGGGAACAACAAGCAGCAGCAGCAACATGCTCAGCTTCTGTGGTGGATTGGGTGACGCTAGACTGCTTGCGAGAAGACCAAGACACAAGAGAAGATCTAAGAAACTGACAAGTCCCCGAAGTGGACTTCCTCTCAACACGACAACCAGCATAATCCGCATCAGAATACCCGCAAAGAGAAAGAGAGGAGGAGGCTGAAAACCAAAGACCAAACTCAGGTGTGAAACGAAGGTACCTGAGGATCCGCTTGATGGCTTAACGATGAGACGTGTGCGGCGAAGACTGAAAACGCGCGCACAAGCAGACTGCGAACTGGATGTCCGATCTTATCGCCGTTAGGTACAGCAAGGACCCGATCATGCTTTGGTATTCCTTCTAATCCACGGCTTCTCCCTCCTTGTCCTCATCCAGGGCCGTCGTGGTTGACATGGGCGTCGAAAGAGGCTTGGCCTCACCCATATCAAATTTCTTGAGCACGTCCTTGGTGTACTTGCTTTGGTGCACGAACGTCCCCTCACGAGTTTGCTTGATTTGCAGCCCAAGGAAGAAAGTCAATTTGCTCATCATGCTCATCTCAAATTCCCTGCTCATAGTATCTGAAAACTTGGCAACAAGAGCATGAGAAGAGCCACCAAAGATTATATCATCCACGTATATCTGAACCAAAAGGATGTCTGTGCCTTGCTTGAGAAGGAACAAAGTCTTATCTACGGAACCCATCCTAAAACCCTTATCAAGCAAGAAAGCTTTTAAACGCTCATACCAGGCTCTCGGGGCTTGTTTCAAACCATACAAGGCTTTGTGGAGTTTAAAACATGGTTGGGGTACTTTGGATTTTCAAAGCCAGGGGGTTGCCTCACATAAACCTCTTCCTCTATGTACCCATTCAAGAAGGTACTCTTTACATCCATCTGATACAGCTTGAACCCTTTCGAAGCTGCAAATGCTAAAAGAATCCTAATGGCTTCTAGACGGGCAACAGGAGCAAAGGTTTCTTCATAGTCTATTCCCTCTTTTTGGCAAAAACCCTGAGCCACTAATCTCGCCTTGTTTCTCACCACCACCCAATCCTCACTCTGCTTGTTCTTGTAAACCCACTTTGTACCTATGGGGTGGCACTCTGGTGGAGGTGGAACTAAAACCCACACTTGGTTCCACTCAAAATTTTCTAACTCCTCGTGCATAGCATTAACCCAATCGGCATTAGATAGTGTGTGTCCAATATCTCGAGGCTCAAAAGAAGCTACAAAAGCAGAATGAGCGAAATGGGAAATATGATAAGACTTGGAACGCGTTACCCTTTCGTCGATGTCGCCAATCATGGTCTGAGGAGGATGGCATCGCTGGATATGTCGAGGTGCACCCAAAGACGAAGTCGCCTCCCCCTCATCCACAGCTGGGGCCTCCTCAGTCGATTGAGGAAGCAGCTCGCATGGACCCCATGAAGTAGAGGTGGAGGGCTCGGGGCCATGAGCCGAAGTGGTCGAAGCTAGCTCGATCGGGGCAGCTGGTTGAGATGGCTTGGGATCATCCTAATCGACATCATCATCATCCTCAATGAAAATGCTATCACCCATCTCTTCATCACCTGCACGTTCAAAGACAGAAACAGAAGAGGGCATGGTTTCATCAAAGGTGACTTCACAAGTCTCCACGACACGGTTAGTCTCAAGATTAAGCACACGGTATGCATGTGAATGAGAAGCGTAACCGAGAAATATACCGTCCGAAGATCTAGATTCAAATTTATCAAGATTACCTTGCTTAAGAATGAAGCACTTGCAACCGAAGACTCGAAAATGACTCACCTTGGGTGGACGCCCAAACCGCCACTCGTATGATGTCTTCTTCAAGAAAGCACGAAGAAAAATGCGGTTTGAAACATGGCAAGCGGTGTTGATGGCTTCAGCCCAGTAACACCTAGGAGTCCTATGCTCATCGAGCATCGTCCTGGCCATTTCAACCAAAGTCCAATTTTTGTGCTCAACAACACCATTCTGCTGAGGGACATAGGGCGAAGAAAACTGATGTTCAAGACCCAACGAAGCACAGAAGGTGTCAATCTATGAGTTTTTGAACTTAGTGCCATTGTCACTGCGGACAGCTCGTATGGCATTCTTTGGTAACTCAGTTTGCAACCTCAAGATCAAGTCACGAGCATGAGAAAACGCTTCGTCCTTGCCCTCCATGAAAAACACCCAAGAATAGCGAGAAAAATCATCCACGATCACAAGAACGTACCACTTCCCTCCCTCTGACCGAACCCAAGCTGGACCAATAGTGTCCATATGGAGTAGCTCACCGGGTCTTGTGGTCATGACCTGAGTCACTAGAGGATGGGAAGCAGCCACCATCTTCCCATGACGACAGGGATGGCATACCAGATCCTTCTCAAACTTAAGTTTGGGCAATCCTCGGATCATGTTAAGAGAACTCAACCTCACTAGGAGATCGAAGCTCAAGTGACCAAGTCTCCTATGCCACCTCCACAAATTAGAAGAAGATCCAACAACCAAACAGCGAGAAGAACCGAAAGACTGAGAGAAATCAGCTCTGAAAACTCGGCCGAAAGGAACGATCTGACAAACTAGATGTCCCTGAGAATCGAGCACACGAGAAAGTCTAGTCTTAAAGTGCACCTCAAACCCATCTTGAAGGAGTTGCGAAACAGAGAGCAAATTGAAATGCAGGCTTGAAACCAAAGCAATGTCCTTCAAGATAAAAGACTCATTGACCCGAATGGTCCCACGAGACAGAACCTTACCTTTGCTATTGTCCCCAAATGTGATGTACTCCTTGTATTGCATGGGGTCGAGGCTAGAGAACCATTGGGAACTTTCGGTCATGTGGCGCGAACAGCCGGAATCAACAAGCCATGTGTTCTCCAGGCCTCCGCTCTGCATCAATAGAAAGACAGGGGGTGAGCAAATGGCACAACACTAGGGTTAGTGAAATGAGGAGAATACCAGTGTTGAGTCATTTGCCCTGGAAAAGTGTTAGGAAAAACACCATACATGCCATGTCCCATTGGAGAGAAGCGATCACCACATGGGGGAAAACATGATCCGCTAGGAGTGTGGGATTGAAAGCCACCGTCGCGAGGTCCAGAGTCATATTGATCATGACTTGGGCCACGCCAGGCACGACCACCATGTGGTCTCGCCACCTAAGGCCTAGCACCTTGAGGCATTGCACCTCTAGGCCTAACACTACGCCTCTGAACAGGCGGTACATGTATGCCATGGGGAGGACGGTACATGTTTCGGTTGTCCAACTCGTACTCACGCCGCTCATCTCTCTTCCTCCTAAAGCAAAACTCAGCCAAATGACCATCTCTATGGCAATAGTCATAGTGGTACCTCACCTCTCTCTTGGGTGGTGGTTGACTCACTCTCTTGTGGGTGTGGTTCACTCTCTGAGGCTTTTTGGCTTTAGGAAGGGGTGCACTAGAGATGTTGGGTAGAGTATCAAGTGAGTTCCGAAAGTGGTTCGGTTTGGGAACCCAAATTTGCTTGGATGGTGGAGCTTTTGGTGGTTCTTCAAACACACCATCTCTGATCATAGGCTTGGTAGGCTCTAGTGGAGGGATCTTGATCAATTGGGGAGTGTTGGTGGGTTTCTCACTTGGGTTCAAACCACTATGTTCACCAACCTTGCCATAGACATGCTCACCCTTCCCTCCTATAGCAAAGCCTACTCCCGATGACTCAATTCCCCTCCTGAACTGGCTCACAATCATGCCCAACTAGGGCTCACTACACGACACCCAGCTTAAGATGGACCGTAGCTGTGTGTTTTCTTCCTCGGTTCCCATCTTGTCGTGCCTACAGGACTCAAGCTCCAACACCAAAGCTTCACATCGAACACATGTAGTGGTGATGCTATCTGAGTTGGCCTTCTCAAGCTCAGCAAGTTTGGCAACCTTCTCTGCCAACTCAGATTGCAAGCCTGAGCAGGACTTACATGCACCGAGCAACCTAGAACGAGACTTTAGCTCATCACATTCATCAAGCAAAATAGCATACTTGGATTGCAAGTCAGAGAGGTTAGACATGTGTATAGCGCACTCATCGCACTCCTCCTCTGACACCACTACACCACTCTTGGCAAGCTCCAACTCCTTCAAAGCAACCTCTAGCTAGTCCTTAAACTCTTTTCTCTCACGGGCAGCATGCTTAAGCAACTTATCTTGACTCATCAATGTATCATTCATAGTATCAAGCTCAAGCATAAGTGAGTCAAGTGTGGGCAGTACCTCGTTTTTGTCGTCATCGACGTCCTTTTTGAGCTTTGCTCCACCATCAACCGCCATAGTGCAAAACCCACCACGGTTTGCACCGGCGACAAAGCAAAGACCGTTGAGCTTGTCCTTGCGCTTCTTCTCAGACTCATCGTCGGTCGAGGGAGAAGAAGAGTGATCATCATCGGAGTCATCGTCGAGGTCGCTGAGGGAGGTGAGGAAGGCGTGTTCTTGAGCTTTGGCCTTCCTACGGTACGCCTTCTTGATTGCCTCCTTGTCAAAGCCGCCCTTGGCCTTGTGCTTGCCAGAGGTGTAGTCGCGCTTATCCTTGCGCTTGCTGGAGTCGTACTTGTTGGTGAAGGGCTTCTTCTTGGGGCAACGCACGACGAAGTGGTCCGGATCTCCACATCCATAGCATCCCTCCTTTGGGTCACCACTGCGTCGGCGGTTCAAACGGTTGTTGTGAAACCGAGAGAACCGACTGATGACGAGTGCCAACTCATCATCCCCAAGAGACTCCAGCTGCTCCTCTATGACTAACATCAAGCACGATAAAGAGAAAGAAGCTTGTGAAGGGTTAGTTGATGAACTTGAGCCACTACCTGAGACCAAAGCCATGGTTGGTGCAGAAGGATTCTTGAGCTTGGCTTGGGTTTGGTAGTCGATCTCTGTGGACTTGAGCTTGCTGAAAAGCTCATCGACGGTGAGGGTGTTGTAGTTGGCCGACTCGATGATCGCCGACACCTTCACATCCCATACCTTTCGATCAAGGGCATAGAGAAGCTTGAGCGCCCTCTCATGATCACTATAAGGTAGGTTATCCTTGTTCGCTTTCATTTTGTTGACGATAGTCTGAAAGCGGGAAAACATGGCATCGATGGACTTGCCATCAAGCTGAGAAAAGTTCTCGTACTCGCGCTTGTACGTCTCATAGAGTCTGGTTTTGACCTGTGCGGTCCCCTCGTGATAGCTCTGAAGCCTCACCCAGATCTCTCGAGCTGTAGTACAATCGGAGACACGCTCGAACTCAGAAAGCGAAAGACTCGAGAAAAGCACACTGCGAGCTTTACTATTTGCGTTGTGCCGATCCTTGTGATCCTGGGTGGTACGGGCCACGACAGGGAGCACAACGTAAGTAGCATCCTCACAAATTTCTCAGACGAGCGAATCAATCCCCTGGAGATGCGCAGACATGCGGATCTTCCAATAAGGATAGTTGGACCCATCGAAGTGCGGTGGTTTGCCAGAACCACGCTACATGTCGCCTTCGTGGATCACGGACCAATTAAGGTGGAATGATCCTTAACCGGCTCTGATACCAATTGAATGACCGAAAACGACGACCAGAGGGGGGTGAATGTGAGCCATAAAATTTCTTTTGAAATATTTGGCCGCTGTCCCAACTTCACCGCCAAACGCGTAAATAAAACACCATGATGTCCATGACCCAAATGAGTCGGTGGATGTTCCCTAAGAACACAGCGGAACACCACAAAACCGTCATAGCAACCGGAAATCGGATTGGAGTTCAAACGTGCTAACCACAGACGAAAAGACCGGTGCTAGAATTACAGTCCGGAAATTATGGGCTACAGACAGAGCCAGACCGAGGGAGCTATCTGCACCAAACCAGTGTCCTAGCAGAGCTCGGCAGGTGGTTCAACATACGCATGGTGTTGAAACATTCACCTCCTAGGTGCTGTGCACTCATGCCTACACCCTGTGGTAGATGAAAGGAACCAGCTGAGTTGCCAATTGAAAATGAAATTAAATAATCCAACCACTATTGCTTGATAGTGACAACTCAAGATTTGGAGAAGCAAATCATAATCCAACCACTATTGCTTGATAGTGACAACTCAAGATTTGGAGAAGCAAGTCACGTTCAAGCAACCACTTGCAGCTGTTGTGTTCATAACTTCATGGACTAGCACCAGCTAGAACTGGGAGGCGCTAGGCGCTGCAGCACTGCTGCTGGTTCTCCCATGTTTGGGTACGAGCGCGAACTGACAAATAGAAGAACAGAAGTTCGACAGCTCGACGAATCGGAAAACGTGGCCGCAAAGTCGACTAGAAATCGACCAATAAAAAGGAAAGGAACAAACTGCTGCACTTGTCGGTCATAGCACTGATGTGCTTGGAAGCCCTTTGCCCAATCCGACACAGCACACACAGAGAGAAATTGACGAGCAGAGCTGCGGACGAACAGAGATACAACAGCCTACTAGCAGTCAAGACCGAGCGCCCAGAAATCGATGAAAGTGCAGCCAAATCAAAAGCTCTTGACCCCAAATTTCGCACAGGGGATCTTCATGATGTTGGTGAGCTATCCCTAAAGAATCATGGCTCGAACCCAACTAAATCTTCGTGACTTTCAGATCGTGGCCCAAAACGAAAAAGGAAAAAACTGAAGAACACGAAGAACGAAAATCACAGCTTGAAATGAGGAATTCCGGAGGACATGAGGAGGATTTGGGCCTCCATTCCCATACCAAAAATCACATAAAACAATCTCGAATTTTTCAGTACATGGACCTCTCTCCCCAGTGCAAAGGGAAGAAGAAAACCTAGCCTAAAAGAAAAAACGAAAAATGGGAGAGGTGAGGGAGATGGGGGCTCCCTCATCCTATTTATCAGGGCTATTACACATTCCCAGTTTTGCCCCTGGATACAAATGAGTTGAACCGCTAAGCCCAAGGACGTTGTTGTCCAACCCGGTGTAATCTTGATCCAACGGCCACCGCGCCTACTCACCGGTAGCTTCGCCTCGACGCGAACTCCCCGATGCCGCCACGTGTCGTCCGTCCCTCCTCGGAACCTCCGCCCGGGTTTTGAGGCCCAAACCCGTAAACCGTCCATCCGATGGTTTTGAGACCCAAACCATCAAACCGTCCGCGGGTAGCGTACTCCATACGCGTCCCCCGTCATCCGACGCGTGTCACCGCCGTCCTCGACCGGCCGGCCCACCAAGTCCTCCTGAGCCTCGCTCGACTCACGCGTCCGCCGTCTTGACCCGGTCAACACCGTCACTCCATGTCTTCTTGCACTTGTCGATGTCCCAAGTGTCAGCCACTGCGGCTAGTCACCCGGCCTCTGGGTCCCTCGGTCCAAGCCTCACGTCCGTCCTTCACCGCTCCCGGTCTGTCGGCACGGCACGTCCTCCTTGTCCTTCACCCACCGTCGACCACCGCATCCGAGCTCCACACCTACACAACACAAGCCAAAAGACATGTTGCACACATAGCTTTCGCCATGGTAGGGTTAGTCACCACTTAACCTACTTCGTGGATCATATTGACAATCACTCATCACAAAACGAACACATAAGGGTACTTGTCAACCTTGTGTTCGCTCTACCGAACGGGCTGCTCAACTGTAGGAAACCTGCAACGCCCAGTCCAAGCCTTTTTTTTTATGCTTCACCATTTTTTATTTGTTCTATAGACCGGCTGAAACTCGCCTGTATATTAGAAACCGGATCTATTTTTTTTAGGAATGGCAGCTCCTGCCATTTTAGTTCAATTTCGAACCGGGTCTGTTTCTGACAGCGGATTTGTATTCACAGTCGTATGTATACGACCAGTTAAGTTTTGACTTGGGATTGTTACGAGATGCCGCGTTGCTCCAGTCCACAATCTCCGCTGCTTTCCATTCCAATGTTGATGCCACGTTCATTTGGCCTGAAAATACTATTGACTGATTTGTTGTAAAAGAAAAATATTATCTATTAATAAAAAAAATACGATTTATAAGTAAGCGAGCAGGACGTAAAGTCTTTGTTGATTGTTTCGTGGCTAGCTGGTCCATGCGTGATGCGTCTAGCCCAAGTTGATTGTTTCGTGGCTAGCTGGTCCATGCGTGATGCGTCTAGCCCAAGCACGATTCTCACTTTCCCCGGCTCTCTGTGCGGATGCTTAGTTGCTCAAAAAGAAAATGTGCGGATGCTTATTCGGCAGCTCTGCACTACGTACGCCGGTGCCTCGTTAATTTCTTTCTCGTCTGAACGGGAACCGCGCACCGTCAATCAAGTCAGAAAGGTTCGGACCGGACGTGCATCTGGAACCGTCTGTCCGTCTCGGCAGGATCACCTCGTGAAAACGACGTGCCGCCGATACACAGTAGGGTATGTACACAATTCTACAAAGACGAGGCCACCACTACGCCCACTAGGTGGTCACTGGTCAGTGGAGCTATGCACTCGGGCTACAGGATCGACGTCTGATACTGACCCAGCAGCGAACGATTGAATTGAACGAAAGCCCTAAGGGCTCATGACGTAGACGTACTACGTGACGCCGACGGTGGAGCGTGGAGCGCGATCCGTATCCCTTCGCCATTACTTGGTTACGAGCAAACCGGGCGTAGGGAGTCGTAGGTGTCGCGATCGCGCGCGGACACGAGCGGAGCCGGCGTATTGAATGCACTCGCTGCACGCGCGAGCCACGGACGATGGTGGCCGGTTGGACAGAGACCGAGCTGGACCGACGTAGGTGTCAACCGAGCAGTGGATACGACGGCAAGCAAGTCAAGTAAGATGCCTACCCGCCGCCGGCAGCTGCGTCATCGATGGCATTTATGTATTCTGTGCTCAGCCAGGGCCCTGTTTAGTTTTCCTCCAAAACGTCAAATTTTTTAAGATTCCTCGTCACATCGAATCTTTGGACGCATGCATGAAGCATTAAATATAAATAAAAAATAAAACTAATTATACAGTTTAGACGAAATCCACGAGACGAATCTTTTAAGCCTAATTAGACTATTATTGGACACTAATTATTAAATAACAACAAAAACGCTACAGTAACGTTTGCCAAATTTTTTGGCAACCAAACTGGCCCCAGGATCGACACCACAAGCTGAGTTGCTTTCAGATCAGATGACCATCCCTGCGTACGAGTTATTACAGAACGGATCGGTCAGTAAACCTTTGGCTTCAGTATTCAGCGACTAAACTTCAGAGCGATACATGTAACTTATGATCGAACTGAAAGTACTCATCAGTGAGTAATACTTAGCGATGATTTGCTGATGTACCTCGTATCGAGCGTAGTCACGGCTATTGCACCACCGACGAGGTAGTAGTGACGTGGAGACGTGGTCCAGTGGCGACGGCGATGGCGATGACGCTTCCCGTCGCTTACAGCGCACCCTCTAGATCGGGTTAGGGATACGAAAACCGGTGGGGCGCTAGCGGCTGCGGTGAACCTCGTGTCTCGAGCTCCAGCCCCTATCTCCTATTTATTGCGCTGCACGACGGGGGGCATCAGCCAGAAGAACGGTTGGACGCCTCCGATTAGGACGCGGATCAAAGGCCAATTGGCCGTTGGGTGAAGTTGGTGGAGATCAATCCTAACATTCTCCCCATTGATCTTACCTTATGACTTAAATTTAACTTACTTTATTTTTTCCCATTCCATCACAGATCGGTGCATAGAACGTGTCTCATCGTCACGGTCAGTTGACATTAGATTTAACAGCTACAATGCACCTCTCAGTTTTGAAACAGATTCTTAACTAGACCCTTAGTATCCAGAAATCATAGACTTTCTCATAAACCCATGTCGACTGTGTGTTCTCTGAACGCACTGGGTGGTTAGCCTTTGATAAGTGGATCCGCAAGTACTTGCTTGGTACTTATATGCTCAATGTTTTCAAAAAGATTATGGATTTTCTCCTTTACAACAATAACTTAGTGTCAATGTGTTTAGCAGCACACTTTGACCTGTTGTCTTAGGAGTTAACTTACTTTAAATGGTTATTACTGTTGTCTACCATTGTTAAATCCGGATACAAATTCCCTTAACCTCTTTTGCCTGTTCCGTAAGCTTTATGTCAAGCTATACTATGGTATGCATCACTGATGACACCATAATTGTTTGTTTAGAGCTTTTCCACAATAATACTTCAACTGCGAGTATTAGCAACTGTTGTAGACTTAACATTTATACCCTCAACTATTTGAGAGTACTTGCTCTTTCTTACTCAGCATGAGGCCTATGATACTTTGTAAAATTGCAAGACATTCTCAACTCCATTCTAGTGATCTATATTTAGACTGGACTTCTGCCAAAATATCCTAGATATGTAGACTACGTCAGAATAATTTCTTACTTGTACTTGTACATTCATCAAGCTTCCAACAGTTGAAGCATATGAAACCATGTTCATTTAATCGATCTCATACCAGTTCCTAAAACACTTAAAGTTTTCAAATCTATTACCCTTGACTATAGGAGCAGGCGTAGGTTTACTCGCATTCATACTTTATTTCTTTAGAATCTTTTCTAAGTATGCCTTTGCGATAGACCTAATACCCTATTTTTTTCTATCTCGATGAATTTCGATTTATAGAACCAATGACGCTTCACCAAGATCATTCACATTGAAACTTGAGGACAAAAATTCTTCTTCTCCAATGACAGATTAACAACACTACTAGTGAGTAGAATGTCATCTATTCACAGGATGTGGAAAATAAATTTTCCATTCTTGAACTTGGCATAAACGCTATTGTCCTTCTTATTTTCTTTAAAACATAAACTTTCTTATTGTTTCATCAACTTTAAATACTACTATCTTATGACTTGTTTTAACCCATAGATGGATTTCTACAGACAGCATACCATACGTTTTTTTTCTTCCACGATAAAACCTTTGGGTTGTGCCATGTAAACGTTTTCATATAAATCCCCGTTGAGAAATGTCGTCTTTATATCCATCTGATGTAACTCTAAATCGTAATATGTCAATAACACCATTATGATTCCAAAAGAATCCTTCCATGAGATTAGAGAGAAAACTCTTATTGTAATCTATTCATTCTTTTTGTGTAAAGTATTTTGCTAAAAGTCGTGTTTTATATCTTTCTACATTCCCGTTAGATTCACGTTTTGTGTTGTAGGCCCTTTTACAACATCTTGTTTTGGCTCCATTAGAAATTTCTTCTAAGTCCCAAACATCGTTGGTATTTATCGAATTCATTTCAACTTCCATAACTTCTTGCCATTTAAAAGAGTAAACGATTCTCATGGCTTCTTCAAATGATGTGGGATCATCCTCCATTTAAATTTTTTTACTAACATAGACTTTATTGTCATCAGAAAAACTGGTTTACTAATCTTTTGAGACCTTCTAGGGCCTCAGCTACTAGCACTTTCATATGTAGGTCTGTTGTTGCTCTTCATTGCCAAGAGAATTAATTCTACAGGCTCTTGTATTACAAGATACTTGTTTATATTATTCATCGTCTTCGAAGAGCCAACAACAGATGTTGCATAAGTCATACAACATCAACAGGTATCAAGAAATTCGTTGTTTTGAATCACTGAAGTGGGCATGTAATCCCGCTTATCTTCAAGTCTTAGGTTTGTACATACCATGCTCCCCTAGATCTTCCTATCTTTTTTAAAAATAATGTATCTTCAAATATCTTATTTTTTGGTTTAACCTGTCAAAACCTCATATGACGCTTTAAGCACCACCTCAACATCTTTGAGGCTGACTACGCTATCTTTCTATCGGAACTTTAAAAGGTTCAGAAATTTAGCTATTTCTCTGCTTAGGGATATCATTATTGTGACTGTTGTACTCCTCTAATGGTTTTATCTTAATTAATCTTTATCTCACTCTTAATGAAGAGTATTTTTCTTAATTGATCTTAATATTCTCCCCTTCGAAATATGGCATTAACTTTACTGTCATAATTTCAAGAATTATTCAGAAAACCTGTGAACGAGGAGACACTTATAACTTACTTCATTCACATGATTATGTCATGTAAACAAAGTTATTTCTTGATCCATTTAGGAGTACATTTTTCTTATTTCACTTCAAGAACTCAACGAGGTCTTTCATTAGCAGTACTTTTATAAGTCACGCTTGCATCTTTTCTTATCTTTGGTTAGTATTGACCATGACGATGCATTTAATAAAAAAATAGTAAACTAACAACCAAAAAGCAGTCCTGAACTGGCTTGACTCAAGCCTTTTCATTCACATAGCCCAGCATTGCAGCCCGTTGGCTTGCAGCCAAGTGATCTCGTCGGTTAAAATAAACAAGGTGATTATGCATCAATTCTACATCACTGTTGGACAAAAAATAAAATTAATGCATAAAACTCATAAATCAACTTGAAATACATATAACTACTCTTCAAAATTAAATTCTCCCATTGATTCAAATTTAATTAGAAGATAATCAATCATTAAGGTGGAAACTTGATAATAAAATATATTCTTTTAGTTCAGGAGCATTTCTTGGTTCTTATCTACTCTTTGAAAAATTGACCACGTTGGTGTAAAATTTATCTAAGATTTAAACATCAAACTTGAACTTATTATAATATTGTCATCATCAACGTTGGTTAGAAAATGACAATACCATAATTTGACTTAAACAAATCGAACTACTTCTCTAATTTAAATTTTTTTCGTTGGGTCCAATTTAATTAGAGGATAAATATAATCATAATTTACTAAAAGTAACTGCTCTTCAAATTAAATTAACCCGTTAGTTCGAATTTAATTGGAAGATAATCAACATTAAACTTTACCGCGAAAATATGAGAAAAATTCTTTATCTACTTTTCAGAAGCATTTTACTTTACTCATCTACTCTGAAAAAATTATTCCATTGATTCAAATTTTGACAGAGATTCAAAACTTAACAGAATTCATCAAAACTGCTTCTGAAAAATAATAAAACAAAACTCTGTGTTTACTATTCATTTGGCCCGGCCTGATGTAACAGTCGCAACCCATCTCTATAACGTGTCCGCGCGCGTGGCCCATCGACGCCAAACACGGCCCATGACCGAATGCCCGCTGCAGCGCTCCCCCACGCCCAGGCCGCAACCTGGGCCTGGGCCAGCATTTCTTCATCTTGCCTGGTCCTAAAGTGGCCCGACCACCGTAAGCTGTCGAATCCGATCCGACGGTTGTCCGCGCTGCTCGGGCGAACAAAACTGCGCGCTTGTTTCAAGGTGAGCCCGCTTGTGCCGGCATTTCTTCCCATGTGCCGACGAGGCGGCGCTAGTGGTGTGGTAGGTTCAAGGTGAGCCCGCTTGTTTCTTTTCTTCTTTGCTAGGGTTACTCCTCTCTTTCTATTTGCTTCTTTCTTTTCTACCCCAATCTAGATCTACACACTAGAAAACCTGGCTCTAATACCATTGATGAAACTAAAAGTACTTCTATTCTTAGATCAGTGGGTAATACTTAGTTTAATGAGATGATTTGCTCATATACCTCATGTCAAGCGCAGTCACGGCCATTGCGCCGCCGCCGAGGTAGCAGTGACGTGGAGACGTGGTCCAGTGGTGGCGGCGAAGGTGATAGCGCTTCCCGTCGCTTACAGCGCGCCCTCTAGATCGGGTCAGGGATAGAAAAATCG
Organism: Miscanthus floridulus; assembly: GCF_019320115.1. NCBI lineage: Eukaryota > Viridiplantae > Streptophyta > Magnoliopsida > Poales > Poaceae > Miscanthus > Miscanthus floridulus. The sequence continues at coordinate 121,032,243 of NC_089585.1, read as the reverse complement.
GTGGGGCGCTGGCAGCCGCGGTGAACCTCGTGTCTCGAGCCCCAGCCCCCACCTCCGATTTATTACGCTGCGCGACGGAGACCCATCAATCAAAAAAAAATGGCTGAACGCCCCTGATCAGGACGCAAATTAAGGACCCAATTATTCGTTGGGCTAAGTTGGTGTAGATCAATCCTAACAAGTTTAGTTCAGTACATGTACATCACGGGAAGGAATTCACCCGTGGAATCACGTGTTGGTCTGTAATAACTTGCTATACGCCCGATCCCGGCGTATGTACGCTCTGTGAAACGACGTCTCGTCACGAGCGACCGGATTCACATGCATGCATCCGCCGATCCGCGTGCTACCTGAAGCCTGCGCACCCGGCCGCGGGCGCCGGTGAGCGGGACACGCGTTGGCGCCTTGCCGCTGCTGCAGACAGTAGGTCTGCATCGATCGCTGCTCCGCGCGCGCGCGCATCGCTTGTCGTCCTGAAGCCGATGCGCGGTAGGCCCGCGCGAGTGGTCCGCGTCGAGCGCGCTCGAAAATGAGAGATACCATACCTGTTGGTTACGGACGGGAGCTGGTCTTTACATCTGCTCTGCTCCGAGGTAGTCCCAACGATAGAAATTACTTGCCGTTTTTATACCTATTGATTTTTATAGACACTATATATAAAAACTATGGTTTCAATAGATAGTTTCTACAGAATAATTTTTTTATCCAATCACATATATTCTTTCTCCATTATCTATCAATCACATCCCTTCATGTCTTCTCGTGTAGATATGGTTTCTAACTTAGACATAGGCCCGTTCGCTGGTCTGAAACTTGACTAAAACTGGCTGAAAAACACTGTTCCGGCTGAATTGTTGTGAGAGAAAAACACTGTTACGGCTGAAAAAAAAGCCGAACAAGCCATTTTTAAGACAAACGAACAGGGCCATAGTTTTTAAGATTTTTACTCTCTATCTTCAATAACTACCCTGCAATATCAGCAAAATGTTTAGGTACCCGTACAATTAATTTCGATCTAAATTATGGTGCCTCCTGCCTTGGGAGAGTGCCCTTAGCGGTATCCTTGTCGCCCAGGCGTGTGACCGTATCGTACCGTACCGGTGGGGGCACCCCCGGCATGCACGCCGGAATACTAGAGGACAAACCCGTGTGGATCATCTGCTGGTCCTCTCCGGAGTCCGGACTCCGGCGGTAAGAATGACACTGTAGACTGAACAATTTGAAGTAGCGCCGTACAGACATGTGCTTCGCCATGCGGTTAATCTAATCACCTGCTGGTCTATCTGTAACAGTAACTGTGTTTGCCGCTGCCTGCAGGAGTGTGATGTGTAGGCACTAGGCAGTGGAAAAGAAAGCGGTGGAACTGATACACGACACAGTGAAACGTTACTAGTCATATGCACCAACACTCACGAAAGCGAGGGAGTGATTCCGTCAGAAAAAAAGCGCGGGAGTGGGAGTTTGCTATGAGCGCCCTTGGTACGGTTCGTCCTTGCTCTGGCTCGTATGACACAGTGAACGTTACTAGTCGTATGCACCAAACGTAGAAGGCACAGTAGAAGTTTCAGGTACAAAATGATCCTTAGTTTTTTTTTAAAAAAAAAAACGAATATGTATGAGATCTGAGTATCTTTGCATTTAGTAGAAAAAAAGTAGTTTTGTTACAAGATGCGCTTGGTTTTGGCGGCGTGCAAGTTTATATATAAGATATTCAAAATCAGTAAACAGCCCGGATCCCAGCTTTATTTGTATAGCGACTATTCACGAACTATACAACAAAATTTACTTGCTCCGGTTTCGATCCACAGCTCTCCCTCTTATCGGATCAGCAACAGATCAACGGACGCCGATATACTTCTCTGAATCTCGCTGTTCCTCTCCTTCTAGACTTTTTCATGTGACCACAGCGAACAGAGCGTCGGGGCCTTTTCTGCGATCGCCGCTCCACTGACAGCGGAGCCACTGCGAAAAACACGCCCTTTGGTCTCGATCATGCGGTTGCCACGTGATCCGTTAAAGCGCTACACGCTTTTTTCCGTACTTTGTCGAAACAAAGCATCGGTCGTCAAGTGGACAACACGGGGCGATCATCATTATCCGAGATCAGCGATCGATGTCCGAGCCCAACGGCAACATCAGGCATCAGCGGGCGTTGAAACAACTCCTGGCAAAAATATTTGCCGAAAATCATCAGGTACGGATACCAATATCTCTCTCCATTTTATTTTTTTCAATTTTCTTGCACGGGAGACCCTGAGCACACCGAAATGATTGATCCTCATCTCGCAGCTCTGGTCGCCGCGGCAGCCTTCTCAGAAATCCTGACTAGCCTGCTGTCTGCTCTCCTATACTGCTTACTTAAAGAAGAAGAAGATGGCATCCCACTTCCCCCGTGCAGGTGCAGCGCAGATGCAGTCTAGTATCCACAACTCCGTCCCCTTCGGGCAATGGCTCCGCGGACTCGGAGTCGGAGCATGAGATGAAGGCCAAGCAACGGAGAGGAGGAGACGGAAGACATCTTCGTCGTCGTCGTCGTGCAGCAAGTCCTGGATGGGTGAGGTGAGGCTGTTTCTTCTTCCACTTGCCGTGTCCTGACTCAGTGACTGATCCCGAGCACGCATCTCATCACATCATGGGCGGTTTGCACTGTGCAAGCATGACCGTGGATCCAATCAATCAGGCACCGACCGAATGCTCGCGTCGCTACCACCTCCCGTGTTGGAACTGGTCCAGGAGCTCATAGCTCGTTTGCATGCATTTCTCGTTGGAGGAACCATCTCCGGTTCCTCACACAAACCTGTCAAAGTCTAGAATCTACTACCCTGCAGCCTGGTTTAGCACACAATATCTTACAGCTTACTCCTACTGCTACTAGTTATCTATCCAGGCACGAACAAGCTGTAAAACCTTGGATCATCTCCAAGCCTTTGTCTCATCGCCTCCACTCATCCGAAGCCCTCCAGCTCATGCGCGTGGCTATCAAGAGTTAGTTAGTTATCCAGAGGTACGTAAGCCGGCCTAAGATAGCATTGCAAAACAACACGCGTGTCTCTTCTTCTGGCTGCTGTTGCGCTTCATTCTGTTATTAATCTATCAAAAAGACTGCTCTGCATCCGGGCGTGGTTTTCGTTCTGTTAAGGCTCCAACTACTTATGCACCACGCATGATTCCAGGCAGCAGCAGCCGGGTGCCGAGTGTGGGCGGCGCCGCAGCTGCTTTTGTGTGGGGGCGTTGAGTGAGTGCAAAGACTAAGCGAGATCGAGAGCGAACAAAAGGGGGTGAGCCGTGGAGTGGTGGGTTCTTGCTTGCTTCAGGCCTACCTTTCGGCAGCCTTAAGCTTGGTGGTTGTAGTGGCGCGCGTATAATGCGTTTATCCTCCACCAAAGGACCGACCGGACCATCTACGTCCATGTAGCTGTAGGCCTCTACTTAGTAGCGGAGATCATGAGCTGCAGAGCCAAGGCATCACCCGTGGCCAAGCTTAAAGAAACCTCACCATGTGTCCCCCGGTTTAAGGATGTCAATTGTTTAGAAACGGTTGTCCCTGTCGCTGGCTAAGTGGTTGGAGGACTGACTAGTTAGTGCCAGATTAGACGGGCAAGCCTGCAGCCAATTCGTCCGTGTTGTCCATTATAGTTGCTTTGCGCGCGTGCAGACAGAGCGAACTACCTATAGGCTATCTATAGCAAGCTCCGCCGTCGCCATTGCTAGACACCTTAGCTCGCTCGCTCGTCTGGCCTCTCGCATCAGTCTTTTGTCTTTTGTCTTTCCTCTTGGTCTTGGAGCGTGGAGGCGTGGTGGTAGCTTGTGCTGGTGTGCCACCGAGCTCCCGCGGCCTCCGGGAATAAAGATTCGTCATGCAGACAGCGGGCAAGACAAGGTTTGTTCATGTTCAGTTTCATCCCCTTCCATGCTAAATTCCATGTGCCGTCTGATGATTGCTGCATATGCATTTTTTTTTCTTGTTTATTTCTCTCTGCGTCAATCTTGCCGATGCTCACTTGATTCTCCTCTCCAAGTCAATGTCCGTGCTTCTCTCTCTCCTCATCGGGTCTTCGCTCTCCATTTTGGCCATTAGCCCATGTTCCACTCTACTGGAGGTTGGAGCACGCACGAGCTAATCGCCTACGCTATGACTGTACACGCCTCACGAAAGTGCACGCAGGACTGTTCATTCATTCATGTTCTCCTCTGCTCAGTGGTGGCGGCAAAGCAACAGAGGCTCTAACAGCTGCAGTCACAGGCTCACAGCTGCAGCGCCGATTTTACACGCAGCAGTAAGGTTTGAGATGGAGTTATGCGACTGGGCGGCTCTAAACTATGCTTTCCTCATCATCACCATCTGTCTGTCCCCTCCTTTCCCATTTATTTTTACCTTTTCATGGAGCCGAGGAGGAAGCGACCAAGTTTTCAAATCACGGCCGCATGTGACCGTGACTGTTCGCAGGCGCAAGTGGTGTCCCGTTCTTGAGCTCGGAGCCAAGGAGGACAGGCAGGTCCACTTGTTGCCTAACCCGCATCTGTAAAGCAAAGCGAGCGCGCCCCCGTCCCCTCCACCCCATCTCACACTCTGCCCGCCCGCCCTTTTGATCCCCGCCCGTGCTTGCCTACGCGGCGGAAGGAGGAGATTATGTTAACCTAATGCCGCGGCCCCTTTCGTCGGCTCCTGTCCCGGCTCGGCGTTGCTCCTCCCCTCCACTTCCTGTCGGCCTCTTGCGCTTTCCGGCCTCGGATTCTTTGTCGTGTGCCCCCATTGCATCTCGCTACTTCTTCTTCTTCGCTTTGCATCTGAGTTGAGCTGGAGCATCGATCCGCCTCGTCCTTCCGGACGCGGCTTCGGCTAGAATCCACCGCCCTTTAGTTCGGTTTCCCCTCAGAGCTTTCCAACTGGTTCTACTCGATTTGGATTTTGGAGCTTGAGTCTCCCAAAGCAAAAGTTTTCCTTTTTTTCCCATCCTCTTGCATTTGACATGAGGAGAGACGCTGCAATCTCCCCCCTGTTCTAAGCATGCTGTCCTTGAACAAAATGCATTTTCTCAAGTTATATTCCAGCAGCAACAGCTCCAGGTAGTGTGCTGCTCGGGGGTGTGAGCTTGCCTGCCCTGTCCTTCGTAGTTTTTGAGGTCCTCGGATTCATACCTGATACCTGATGTTGTGGTTGCTTTTGTTTTGGCGTGAAGGAATGGCTCCTTGGAACACCCCACCCGGACGTCCTCCCAGGGGAGCAACAAGGCCGGGCGGACGGCGAGGATGGCGGAGTCGCCCACCGGCCTCAGCCCCAAGGTCGACCGCCGCACGGCGGTGAGCGCCGAGAGAGAGGTAAATGGCGAAACCCCCCTGTGTCCCTCTGCAGTTGCTCCATTTCAGAATGCGGTTTATATGCAGTAATTTCGCCTGGCAGAAGATAAAGCAAGCTTCAGTGTTCCTGTTTGCCTGTTTGGTAGTACGTCGGTGCGATCATGTCAGGGGCACCGTCCAATTAAGTTCGTGACAAGTCTATGAGCCTGTTGCTTGTTGGTTTCAGCCAGCCCAAACCAGCCAGCCAACAGTGTTTTCCTCTCACAATAAACCAGCACCAGCCAGCCCAGAAACCAACCAGCGAACAGGCGGTATGAAAGACTGTTAACTGCTCTTAAATGCGTCGAATTTCTATATCATTTCTCATGGTTCATTTGATTAGACAGTACTGCTTATGGTCCCGTCCGGCTTGTTGAATTTTAGCTGAAACTGACTGAAAAACATTATTCTGGTTGAATCGTTATGAGAGAAAAACACTGTTCCGCCTAAAAAAAGAAGCCGGCTTCTGGGTAAGCCGTTGTTGTTTAGCTCTGATACTCTCGCTCAATTAAGGAGCGGTTGGGTCTCAGCGTCTCGCTTCTGTCTCTCATGATGGAGCAAACTGTCTATTAGACTGAAACAGACAAGTATTAGGTAGTACTAGCTAAGTGCCCAAATCAAATGGTCCAGAGATATTGAATGGCTAGCAAATCCTTGAAATAATTGAAGCTGATCCTCGTGTTGCTACCAAACTGGTGGATTAAGTAACCGGGACCAGTTCTGCTACGGTGCTACCACCAGTGTCGCTGCAACCAACGGCAAAACAGGCGTATCTGATAGAACTGACTCAAGCTCTTGTTTGGGACCGAGACCAGGAACCAGTAATTGACACCGGTAGGAAGGCTAATTTAAATAGGAAGGCTAATTAGGCTATCTGTTATAATATCCCATCATGCTAGTCATTTTCTCGTACAGAAAACTAATCACAATTATCAGCTAGCATTTAGTATTGCTGACATTTAACAAATATTCCCTCCATTACAAACTATTATGCGTTTTAGCTTTTCTATATATATAGTTTTTGTTATGTATTTAGATGTACACTTATGTCATAATAAAATCAATGTGCGTAGAAAAAACCAAAACGTCTTATAGTTTAGAACGGAGCGAGTACTGTATGTTTTTTTTTTATGGATATCGGAGATAGCTAGAAAGTTAACACAACACCAGCAGCGTGTCCCTGAAAAAAAAATGTTACTGTGGAAATCAAATCACCCGCGGTTTTTCAAACGGAGCTTGAGGAGTACAGTACTAATATTACCATCAGTGATCTTGTCGGCATTAATTTGTCCTTGTGTGCAATGAAATCACCAGAAAAGGAGGCCACCGACGACGAAGCTGTCAGAGCTGGAGCCCCAGCTGTCGCAGCTGCAAGACGAGCTCAAGAAGGCCAAGGAGCAGCTCCATTCCTCCGAGCTCTTCAGGAAGCGGGCCCTGCAGGAGGCCGACGACGCCAAGGCGCAGGCCGCCGCGGCGTCCGCGCAGGCGCGCGACTCCGAGGCGCAGCTCGCCGAGCTCTCGTCGGCCGAGGAGGCGCGCCTCCTGGAGCTGCGTCGCCTGTCTCAGGAGCGCGACCGCTCGTGGCAGTCGGAGCTGGAGGCCATGCAGAAGCAGCACGCCGCGGACTCGACCGCGCTGGCGGCGGCGATGGGCGAGGTGCACCGCCTCCGCGTCCAGCTCGCCGCCGCGGCGCGCGCCGACCGCCGGCAGGACGTGGTGGAGGCGCTGGCCACCATCGACGAGCTCAGGGTGAAGCTCAAGGCGAGCGAGGAGGCCGAGGCGCAGGCGCGCGCCATGCACAAGGAGTGCAAGCAGCAGCTGGAGGCGAGCCGGGCCACCATCGATTCGCTGCTCACCGACGGGTCCAAGCTGATGGACTCGTTCAGCCTCGTGGTGAAGGAGCTCGAGGAGTCGCGTGCCAAGGTCAAGGCTCTCGAGGACGAGATCGCGGAGACGTCGTCGAAGGCCGCAAGCGACCGCTGCAACTGCTCGGGCTTGGAGTCGGAGGCCGCCGAGCTGAGGGCGGAGCTGGAGGCCGCGGAGGCCAGGTACCAAGAAGAGAAGATCCTTAGCACCGTCGAGACGCAGTGCGCGTACGAGCTCATGGACCAGATAAAGACAGAGTCCGACCTGCGGCACGGCAAGCTCGCGGCGGCGCTCGAGGGCGCTAAGTCCGAGGTCATCTTCCTCAAGGCGAGCCTGTTCGACAAGGAATCCGAGCTACGGAGCGCGCTGGACGCGAACAAGAAGCTACAAGTGGAGACGAGAACAGACAGCTCGGCCGACGGGCTGAAGAAGCAGCTGCAGGGCGCGCTGCACGAGAACGGGCAGCTGAAGCAGGAGCTGCGTCAGTACGAGTCGGAGAAGGGCTCCGCAACCTTGAGGACGGCGGAGGCGGCGAAGAAGGTCGAGATGGAAACCGAGCTGCGTCGCCTGCGGGTGCAGGCCGAACAGTGGCGGAAGGCCGCGGAGACAGCCATGGCGCTGCTGACGGTTGGCAAGGGCGGGAACGGCAAGGTCGTGGAGCGGAGCGAGTTGTGGGAGGGCGGCAAGTACGCGGGCCTCTGCGAGGAATTGGACGACGACGCGGCCGCCAGGAAGAACGGCAACGTACTCAGGAAGATCAGCGGCATGTGGAAGAAATGAGGGTGATCGGACAGCTGAACGGCGGCCGGCGGCCGCGGCGAGAGTTGTACTGCTCTGTAGGGGGAGGCCTGGGTCTCTCTGGTGTAATTGTTTTGCCGGTTCTTTGTGGTGTAAAAATGAAACATAGCAGAGTGATGTACTGGTTGGGGTAAACGTGCTCATAACTGTATTATATAACGTGGTATATGGAGGAGGAACCATTCGTCCGAGTGCGGCAGCCGGCAGGGTTGTGGTAGGTCTGAAGGTCTCCTATGGTTGCATCCGACAGTGTTTAGTCATCAAGAATTCGAATTTGATACTTAAAAAAAACGGAAGTTCGATTGATTCCTAACCGCATTGGTCCACTGTTTTTCATTTTCGGAATGAGAGGGGATCCATCTTGATTTATGAGCAGAAATGGCGCTCGTTTCGGATCTTTGATCTTTCATTTCAGTTGGTAGCGTGCAAGCAAATGAGTATTTCAGCCCAGTTTAGGTGCCATCTGAGCCCATTCCACGGTCCAATTGGCAACTTTTTACTGTCCTCATTTAGCAGCCATGGACAAAAGGGCCCAACGTTACTTTTTTTTTTGACAAGAACGCACACCATTACTTGTACTTGATTTATTTCCAACGCAGATGGGTGTTTGGTTGCTTGACTACTGCCATGTTTAGTTCCACCAAAATTCAAACTTTGGCACTATGTAAAAAGAAGATTCTCCGTCACATCAAACTTGCGGCATATGCATGGAGTATTAAATGTTGACGAAATCAAAAACTAATTGCACAGTTTGGTTGTACTTTGCGAGACGAACGTTTTGAGTACCAAATACAAACGAAATGCTACAGTGCGCTACAGGAATAACAGTAAGGCCCTGTTTGGTTGAGCTGTGGCTGTGGGAAAAAGCTGATGTGGGCTGTGAGCTGTGGAAAAGCTGCTGTGGGCTGTGAGCTGTAGAAAAGCTGAAAGCTGTTTGGTTAAACAAGTATAAAATATATCTTTTATCTTTATCTCTCTTGAAACAACTATGGAAGAGCTTTTTATTCCACCAATTTCGAAAAGCAGAAAGCCAAAAGCCAAAAGCAGGGTCAAACCAGCTTTCAAAAATGAACTACGGAAAAGCAGCTGCTTCTGAAAAAGCACCCTCCAAAAGCAGCCCATTTGGTTGGGCTTTTGGCTTTTGGGGCCAAAAGCCAAAGCCAAAAGCCCAACCAAACAGGGCCTAAATCGGGCGGCGCAAAGTTCGGCGAACTAAACGCGGCCTAAAGCTCAAGGTGTCACATCGGATGTCATATAAGATGTCGTATATAAGATGTCGTATGAAGTGTTTAGATACTAATAAAAAAACAAACTATAGAATTCGTTGATAATTCACGAGACGAATTTATTAAGTTTAATTAATCTGTCATTAGCATATGTTACTGTAGCACCACATTGTCAAATCATGGCCTAATTAGGCTTAATAAATTCGTCTCGCAAAGTAGTCTCAATCAATGTATTTAGTTTCATAATTAGTCTATATTTAATACTCTATGTATGTATCAAATATCCGATGAGACAACGATTAAAATTTAGGAGATGGAACCAAACTCCCCCTACCAGACTAAAAATGCAGCTCGATGTTCCACTTTCGCTCAATGAAAAGCAAACGCGCTATTATTGTTGTTCATCATTTCATGATCATCACCAATCAGTAGGCTCCTGAACTCCTCTGCGTCAGAGCAATTGAAGCCTCAGGCCGGGTCTATCAGTGCAACTAGACTGCTAACCCACCTCGGTAGCTTTGGACTGCAGAAACACTGATTAGGTTATAGTTATTCGGCGTAGTTATTCGGCGTGTTCGCTGGTTGGTTTCTGGACTGGTTTGGGCTGACTGGTACTGGTTCATTGTGAGAGAAAAACACTGTTGACTGGTTGAATAAGTCTGGCTGAAACCAACAAGCGAACATGGTATTAAGTTGGAACAACAGTTACCATGCCACTATAATCATTTCTCTGTTTCTCCTCCATGCTTTGCTACCCTGTCTGATTCTCCTCCTATTTCTTACCCGCTGTTGTTAACAATTGCAAACTGTTTGTCTACTTTATTAGAGAGCGTGAAGTAAGAAAATAGAAGAACTAGTGAACGAGAAAAGCAAAATATACGGATTCAAATGAAAGAAATGTGATGCCACGTTGGACTCGTGTTCCTTTTCCTCTAAAATTTATATAGTGAAATTTGCAGGAACAAGCTAATAACACTATGAATGTGACACCATGCAGTCAAACTGTGCCTACATACAGTACAAGAGTAACAAAACATAATACCAAGAAAATGAATTAATTACAGCATGGTTTAAAAGGCGTTAAGGCGAGGCGAGGCGAGCGACCCCCTTCTGGACGCCTAGGCGACACCATAAGAATATCATAATATATAATGGCGCTAAAATTTAGAAGCAAATCAGACCTTAATATTACCAATTCTTAGCAGACATAAATAGTTTTAGACCATAATAAGGATGAAGGTGTAGGAATTAGCATAAATCAAGTCACTTTAGCACATAAATCGGAGCAATTAGCATATAAAACAGAGCAATACATATAATACACGGCCCCAGATGTTCTAACCACATAGAAGACTACGAGTGGACCACTCCAATCTGCATCTATAAAACAAACCACAAGTATCCAAGCAAGAAGCAGACAACACCATGTGACGTGCTCTGTTTTTTATGCAATCCAACCACAAAGTAACAGAGGAAGGGAGGGAAACAGAGAGGAGAGGCACTACCTTAGCTTGCAGGTGAGCAGGTCGGAGCTAGGGGCCGGCGGTAAAGCAAATCGGAGCCCCGTCCTGGTGCCTGGCGGAGAGCAGACGGTGGATGGCTGATCTCCAGTCGATTTGGCGGCCGACAAGCTTCAATCGAGCTGCGAACGGCGGGATCCGGTTGCTGCAGGAGGGGGCGACCAGCGGAGATGTGCGGGGCCGCCGGCTGTGCCGCGCTCCGCGAGGATTTGACGTCGCGCCGGAGGGAATCGCCGCGTCAGGAAGGTGCGGAGCGGCGGGCCTCTGGTTTCTAAATCTAATTACTCTCCCTCTCTCTGATTTACCTCTTGCGCTTTATCTCTACCTCTCAATTTGTTCCCGCGCGCAGCAGCGGAAAGGCAGGAAGGCCCGGCACGGGAGCAATTTCTTCCCACGCGCTGGCGCGCATCGCTTCTTTCCGCGCCCCCCTGATTTCGCAAGTTAAAGCATCCACCGCGGGCGCCTTGGCGACGACCAGACGCCTAATCGAGCAAGGCGGACGCCTAGTACATCAAGGCGGACGCCTTACGCGCGGAAGTCCAGGCGAGCCCGGCGCCCAGCAACTTTCCTCGCCTGGACGCCTAGGCGATGCCTAGGCGACGCCTTTTAAACCATGAATTACAGTAGAAGTCAGGATCTGAAATCGTGCACTCAAACCTTTGCTACACATAGTACATGAAAATAAAGAATAACAGCAAGAATCTTACATATTGGAACTACATCATACACATCACTACATCGCTAAGTTTGTGGGAACCTTGTTCAGATTCCAGAACCAGCAGATTTCACTGCTTCTGTGTTTTGCGCTGAAGGCTCAGGAGGAGGGCATGCCAATTCCCATGCCGTAATTTGCGCCTTGGAAAATCCGTGCCTTCAGGTGGCTGAAAGCGGTTCATTAGAAAGCAGGTAGAAACAAAAGGGTTCGGTAGCGTGACCACATAATGAAAGGTTTAGGAGTTCCTAATATGATTAGTGAAAAAATATGGGCAAGTGACTGCAGACTGAAAAGCAACAAAATGACCCGCAATTCTGTTTAAAAAAAGACAAGACCCACAGTGAGGTGAGAAGTGGGTTTGTAATTATCAATCAGCTACTTCTTTATTGGGCAGTTATCCTAGTTTCCTTGGGAGACCTTTTTCTTCCTTTTTCAGTGTTATAACCCCTCTGATCTCCTAATGGAGTTAGAGTGGTTGTTTGTAAGGGTCATTAAGGAACCATTTCCTTCATCTCTCTTTAATATAAGATACACAGCTCTCACGTGTTTCGGAAAAGAATATCAACCAGCTACTTAAGCTGCACTTAGTTAGCATTAAAAAAAATGAATCTTTGACATTCGTATAGCAAAATAGATTATGATTTACATTTTTAACCATCCAACCGAAACATAGCTCGAATATGCTTATGTATAAGAACACCAGCAGATTTAGTAATATGCCAGGAAAAAAATGTACACCGCAGTTGTAAGCAACTAAAGTTGTAAATAATGAGTCCACATCATGTGGTGCTTAAAAAGAACACTAAAGGATAAACTACATTTGACAAAGAAGTAACACGTTTTTCAGCAAACATTTTTCTATGAGATGAATTCAACTAACCCACGCTTAATGTTGAAAGTCAGTTATTAATTAACCTGCATGATATAGAAATAAACATTCTTGGATCATAATGCATTTTGTTTCAACAACCAGCATTGTGATAATTTTTTTATTTTTAACACTTTTTTAAAACTATTTTTAAATCTGACACTGTTTTTTTCTTCTTCAAAGCTAACACTTTTGGCCGCGCCTATTGCGGTGGCGAGGCAAAATCAAGACGTCGCGCCATGCATGGCGGCGCGGCGAAGGTGGGACGTGGCAGTCAGACGCGTCGTTGGTTGTTGACGTGACAAATCCTGCCGTGCCGTGGATCTTGGCGAGGCAGCAACGAGGCCCGACTTAACCATTGTGCAGCAGGCTCCCTCCCTTTGTATGCCTTGGTTCAACTAGAGCCCTATTGTAGCGGGACCAGTGAGCACGGTCGCGTAAGGGCATCAGCACATAGTGTGTCCTAGTTTTTCCACTGTCAAATCTCCCCTTCAGTGTGAAATCACCACCAAACTTTGCATTCAAACGGACATAAATGTCGTTGAAGCTAGGAGGTTCATCAAACCATTCCAATTCTTCTTCCATGTCCTCAAACATATCATCTTCTTTCATAACGCTTCCTCCGTAAAAAAACTCGGACACAACAATGCATCTACAAAAGCATTTAAGGAAACTTCATCTAGTCGTCTAAATTGTCGTACGTACTATCTATAGTAATATCAATACATATACTAACTATAACTATACTAACTAATCTAAGATTAACACCTATACAAAAGTAACTACAATAACTAATTATACTAACTACACTAACTAACTAAACTAACTAACTATACTAACTAAACTACCTATACTACTGCAACCTTTTGGACAACCTAAATAATCTCATTTGACTGGGACCCCAACTAATTATAGAAATCATTAATCATTCAAACTAATTTTGCATCTTAACCCTAAATAACAACAGTTTCGATTCAATCAACAAATAGACAAAGGGGGAGTACCTTAACAATAAGAGGGAGATTGGGGCTTAACCAAATCCACCAATGGCGATGAGGTGGCCTCCGGCGGTGGGCTTCTTCTAGGAGCAGGAGAGAGAGGGAGAGGGGTGCAGCACACCGCCGGTCGGCCAGGGGAGGGACAGGGGGACGCAGGTGTAAGAGACGATGGGGAGAGAGGGCGGCCAGCGGTGGGGAAGGGGCCACCGCGCTGGCAACGGTCACGGCTCCCTGGAGCAGCCTAGGAGAATGGGGAGACACTGAGACAGAGAGAGAGAGAGAGGGAGGGAATGGGGAGAGAGGGAGGCGTGGGGGCGGGTGGTCGCGGGGGGAGGCGCGGTGGCGAGTGGCCGCGGCCGGTGGAACAGCGGCGGCAGGTGGATGTGGGCGGCAGTACGGTGGCGGCGGGCGCGTCTCCCCCTCGATCCGATTTGACTGGAGTGAAAGAGAGAGAGAGTGAAGGGAGGGAGGCTGGTCCACGGGCATGTATTGGGCTTCGCCGCGCCGTTCGGCGTGGCACGACACTGTCACGCTAAGATCCGCTGCGCGGCAGAGCCCGCCACGTCATCGGTCAGTGCCCTAGTCCCTGCCACGTCACCACCTCCGCCGCGCCGCCCTGCCGCGCCGTGAGAATAGGCGCGACCAAAAGTGTTAGATTTGAAGAAAAAATCATCAGTGCCAAATTTGGAAATCTCAATCTCTACAACTAAAACATACGAATGGTCAAAATCTATCCGGCAGGACCAAAACACTCATGCGATCCATATCCGGCAGGCAAATAATCACCGTATAGAGACACTGGAAGGCAAGTAAATAAAATAGAATAAAACTCACGGAATCACCGGCAGACAAATAATCACTGCATGAAGACACTGGAAGACAAGTAAATAAAATGGAATAAAACGGAAAGAGAATTATGGGAAGAGAATGAAATTTATTGGAATATCACCACGCAATGATCATGATCATGATCATGATCTAAATCTCGTTCGTCGTCCTTCGCGTTGCGTGTTGACAATAAATATTTTTTTCCCAAAAAATAAATTATTAACATGCCTCATGCGGGCTATGATATTGTAAGTCCGAGTATACATGTTTTGGCAAGGCAGAGCATGGATAAATTCAATTCGATGCCTAGCAATAATTTTTTAGACTTTGAGGCAACTAATGTTTGTCGTAACTTTCAGATAACAAGCTCTAAGCCTAGCTTTTATTTCAGATTCATTACGATAATGAATGTGTTTCTAGATATTATCATGGTATAATACACGTGAAAAATTAAATTGATATATTCTTAATTTTGACTTGCCTAACAAACATCTCATTTAATTTATGTTGCACCCGTTGCAACGCACGAGCACTCATCTAGTAGTTTAAAAAAGTGTTAAAATTTAAAAAAAAAATCCATTGTGACAGGGTGCTGTTGGAATATTTGCCATCAATGGAAGAAAATATCTATCTAAATTCACAGCTGAATTACTAACACTGTCCAAATGTCCTAAAATAGTTGGCTGAGTTAGAGCCTTAGAGCTTGCTCATTCCAACTTCCAAGTTATAGATAGTGGTTATTTTCAAATAATCTCTTTGTTTCAGAGCACTGGAACTTTTGCCAACAGAACTGGAGCAGCTCCTGCATTCATACTGTTTTTCTACTTAAAGCCAATTTAGCAAAACTACGAACCTATTTCCCAATAAGAAATACTCGGCTAGAGCCCAGATAACATAAACAAGAAAAATATCAGACAGCATATTGCAATTTTCAGACTACATAGGAAACACCGACAAGTTCCTGTTCCCCACTTCTCGATTTGGGAACTTACAGTTCTAATAAAGCTAAAAAAAAAGTAATCAATACTCTATTTGTTTGGATACCTTTCGAAGACGTCAGTGGCGAAGCGGGATCCGTTGAAGCAGATGAACCAGAGCAGGATGAGCACCAATACGTCTACTCTAGTTAAAGGGAGAACATTCCAATAACAATAACATAAAGTCTAGTTACTTCGAAAGGAACATCCAACCAGAAACCTTGCCCAACAAATTCGAAGAAATGCTGGTGACCCACGCGGAACCAACGAATTGCCTAGCCGATAAAACATTTCCCGCAAGATCGAATCCAACAAGTGCCTACCCAAACCTAACATAAGCCCAGAATCAGACGCGGATAGCCTATTCATTTCGTCTTATACGATCGTGGATTAAAAATCAGCCAACAATATTTTTGTCTTATAATACACGATCGTTTCGGCCAAAACGAACAGACAGCGAAGCAAGGTCGGAATTTGCAAGGTGGACAGTACTAAAGAGACTGAATCGGATCGAGACGCGGCGGAAGGATACTGAATAGGCAGCGCTCCCACCAATCGAGCATGTAGAGGCCCATGGTGACGTTGTAGAGGTGGATCTTCTTGCCCATCCAGCTCATCTCGCCGGCCATCTCCTCTGCAGGGTCCTTACTCCTTCCTCCTTGCGGAGCGCTAGACTTTCGGATTCGGGAGCGCCTGTGTTCCTCTGGTTCTAGCTGAATTTCTGAACTCTGAATCTATGCTGCTCTGTCGGGGATACAGAGGTTGTCGTTTATAAAGAACGCAAAGAGAGGCTGAATTTCTGAACTCTGAATCGATGCCTTTGTTCCCCTTGTTTACTCCCAGCCTTGTTTTACTGGACCGATTCCTTCTTGTTTCAGGGCCAGCCGCTCAGATTTGAAGTCAGCGTCAGCCGGGTCTAGTTTGGCCGCCGAGTGCACCTGACTTTTTTTTTTCCAACTAGTACAGCATGAACTGGTTCCAGGCCCCACATGGGAAGGTACTGGCATTCACATTGGTACTGCGTATTGGTACGCACGCGTCGTGAGGTTAGCCGTAGCATGCATATAGGGGTGATTGGTTGCGCTTGCTCGGCACGCAGGGTTATGTTTGGTTCCTCTCCTAGTACGTTCGTTTCATTCATGTCCTCTTTCATCCTGCATGTCTTCGTCTTTTCAATTTCACCTTCCATCGTGAGCCAGAATGGTTTTATACACGCATAATATAGAGGCCCATGTGTTAGACACTTAAAACTTTGATACATGCATGCAACCAAACACAATCTTATTTTGTACTGTAGCAACAACAAAGACAATCAAACACAGTAAAATATATAGTCTTATCATAGCTAGAAAGAGCCTGGACGGCCACTCTATCCTGGCTCGCTGACTCTTGCGCAACCAATCACTCCCATGGTGCATACGAAAAGCCAAATTCCATTGCCACGAGCGTTCATCCGTTCTCTATCCGGCGAACAATCCGTTCCGAGGCTTCCAGTGGTTCGTATGTGCACTTACATTGCTGTTCTCGCTTGCTTGATTTAGTTACGCAGAGCGGAGGCTTCCCAGGCGTGGGAGTCGGACAAACGCCGGCACGTTGACAGCAGGTGCGTCATCTTTCTCTCTTCTACTTTTTTCTTTTTTCTTTTTATTTTTTATAGAACTTATTTCATAGGAAAAAGTCCATTTTGACCCTTCAATTATGGTTGTAGTTTTGTTCTAGCCCTCTAACTCAAAAACCAAACACGCGCAGTCCCTCAACTCTTAAAACCGTTTAAAATTGGCCCTCGTGTCCATTCGACCATGGTTTCCGCACAGTAAAATAGCCACGACCTCGTCTGTCAGGCCTTTCTCTCTCACCGTCAGGTTGGGACCACCTGTCATCCCCCTCCCTCTCTTCACGAGCCCCGCCTGTCAGGCCTTTGACCGAATTCACGCGGGCGCTGGTGCGAGCGGCGCACGGTGCACCGAGTGCATGCGAGCATGGCAAGGGGCACGGCTGCCTCTCTTCCTCCTCGGCCGCGCTCTACGGCGGCTTAGGGAGGCAGAGAAGGGGGTCTATGGTTCCGCGAGGTCACAGTGAATACTCCGAGGGGCTAAAGGTGGCGGATTGAAGCTCAGGGCAGCCGGCAATGGCACTGCGGCAGCACAGGGATGACGGCGGGGCTCCCTAGGTGTCGATGAAGCTCCAGCGGGGTCCTTCTAGCCTTCTAGGGCTTCGACGAGGCCTGCTAGGGCTCCAGATGTGGCTCCAGAGGCTCGAGCGAGGCTGGCCACATTGACGGCGGCGACGGCGGGTCACGACGAGGCTGCTGCGCACCTAGGCAGAGCCAATAGGCACTCCTTTCCTTCAATTGAGTCTCCGGGTGACCCGTAGGACTCAACGCCAGTGTCCAAAACTCACAGCGGAGTCCGCACCGCGACTAAGCGCACAACGGAGCTTCGGCCGGCTACTGCTTGCTTCACTGTGCGTGCACGCTGGGTGGGAAGTGGTGCCGAGCGTGCGCTGTAGCCGGCTCGGCGAGCTGGGCATGGGACCGGAGAGAGTCGTGGAGGGATGGGGATGCTCACCGTGTGATCTGTTTGGTCAAAGAGCTGGGGGAGAAAGGGAGAGCAGAGCAGAGATGCGGAGCGGAGGGAGAAGGGGGAAACAGGGGAGCAGCGTGGTTTGGCTCGTCGGCGTAGGGCGATGGCGGTGCTTGGTGGCGGGGGAGCAGAGGGAGAAGAGGAGAGCTGGGGACACGGTGGAGCAGGGCACAACGACGGCGGCAGCAGCTTCGGTTCCGGCGACCTCGGCCGGTGTAGGTTGGTGCTAGGGAAGAAAGGGAGAGCAGAGGCGTGGTGGAGCAGGGCGCGGCGACGGCGGCAGAGCAGAGAGTAGAGAGAGAGGAGGAAGAAGAGGGAGCAGAGGAGGAGGTGGAGGCGCGGGACTCCGGCGAGCGGACGGACAGCGGTGGCCTCGGCGTAGAAGAGCTCGGCAGCGACTGCGACTCCAACTCCATTGACATCTTCATCGCATGCTCGCCGCGGAGAAACCGAGTTGCAGCGACGCCGAGGAGCTCCGCTGAGCTCGTGCGCCACCACAACCGCGCCATTGCCTGAGCCAGCACGCCAGTAGCTCCACCTTGCTTCGTGCCACCATCTCCACCCACTCGCGGCGTCGATCGAGCCTAGGTGAGGGCCTATTGGCCACTTCCGCCGCCGCCTGCCATGACCGGGGCTCGCCGGACTTCGAGCTTTCCGTGGCCGGCTATCACCAAAACTCTCTCACTCCCTTCTCTTCCTTCCCTTGTCTTCCCCACGAACCCTAGAAGCTCGTACCGAGCTTAGCCGCGCCCGCCATGGTCAGATTTCGTTAGAGCGTCGTCGGGCCCTCCTCGTCGTCCGCCATGCACGCCATCGCCCTAGTTAAAGCTCGGTAGGGGTTAAACCCTAGGCACCTTTAGGTGCGGCTCATCGCGAGGAGCACGCCGGTGCCCTTGGTTTTGCTGGATTCCTCGCCGACGGCAAGAAATCACCGGCCATCTCCCTCCCCTGCCTCTGTTTCACTGCCAGGTTGGGGAAAGACATGACAAGCGGGGCCCGCGAAGAGAGGGAGAGGGATGACAGGTGGTCCCAACCTGGCGGTGAGAGGAAAAGGCCTGACAGGCGGGGTCGTGGCGGGTTTACTGTTTAGAAACCACGGTCGAATAGGCACATGACCAATTTTAAACGGTTTTGAGAGTTGAGGGACTGCGCGTGTCTGGTTTTCGAGTTAAAGGGCTAGAACAAAACTGCAGCCATAGTTGGAGGACCAAAAATAGATTTTTTCCTATTTCATACCTAGTTTCATATTTTCTGCTAATATGTTATTATATGAATTTGTACATCTAAATTTTTTAATACAACTTATACGTCCAACTTTATATCTAAGTCATTAATCAAGTTATATGTCTAAGTTATACAAGAAAGTTATACACATAGTTTTTTTAAAAGTTACTAAGTTATACACATAACTTTTATGGATAGCTTATTATCATAACTTATATATCACAACTTTTACAATATAATATTTTGCAGAGCAAAACTTATTTGCATAAGTTTTTATCAGAACTTGTTGGGCAGCATTGGCAAGTTGTATAGAATAACTTACGTACATAAATTGTAAAATAACAATAAACATAAGTTTGTTTCATAACTTTTGTATATAAGTTGTATTTTCATAACTTTTGTTTTCCAAGTTTTGGCATAAGTTATAAGCTAATCCATTCCTTTTGTGTTTAATAACTTTTGTGTTTCTAAATTTTTGACATAAGTTTATAAGTTAATTCGTTTCTTTGTGTTTAATAACTTTTGTACATAAGTTATGTTTCATAACTTTTATGTATAAGTTATATGTTATAAGATACATAACTTGCTACTAAAATAAAATTCTTTGAAATATATATAAGTGGGGTCTAGTTTTGTTCGTCTCGTCACATAGAATAAACCGATACACACGGAATTGAAAATGGACACACCATTCAAAAGTTATAGCAATTCCAAATAAATATTTCAGTTTTTTCATGGTCACGTCGTGACATCACAACAGTAATAGAAAATCAGAGTGTTCCGTAAAGACCGGTGTGTCCACACGCCAATGGAGTATTAGCATGTCGAAAAGAGAAAAGGGGTGGATTTTTTTTCTGAAATGGCATCTTGCGCACGCTGTCCGATCGATCGCCCGATTGGAATCAGGTGATCTCGCGGAATAGTGCCGTCGTACAAAAAGCGGCCTGTAGGCTGTAATCACCGTTCAAAGCATGTATAATAACATGTCGTAACCTGGCTAAATGTTGAGGTGAGGGAGAAATAAGGAGAGAGAGGAGAAGCAGGTTGTAAGCTTACAGCCAATTTGAACACAAAAACCAAAAAAACTTTGTGAGAGACAAGTGGGCCATTTATTAATAGTAAAGAATTAACTACTATATGAGTGGGCTAAAAAAAAGCTAAAAAAAACCTTATAGCCAGTCGGTTGGTTGTACTGTTAGCCTTGCTCTTCACCGAAATGCCGTTTAAATAAACGTTAGATGAGATCCAACCACATCATTAAGTAGGTCCTAAATGGTAGGAGCAGTTAAACCCGTTTAAACCATCTAAAGCGGTGTATACAGCCTAAACGGAATAGACTTAAA
Organism: Miscanthus floridulus; assembly: GCF_019320115.1. NCBI lineage: Eukaryota > Viridiplantae > Streptophyta > Magnoliopsida > Poales > Poaceae > Miscanthus > Miscanthus floridulus. The sequence goes on along the minus strand of NC_089585.1, from coordinate 121,011,961 downwards.
CGTCATTAAACAGGTAAAACGATTGTATAATCCACTATTTGATCAATTAGACGATTACAACTACCATATTGACACTCAACTAATTAGCATTGTAAATATATACGATGGATTGTGATATATTTTCATTTCCAAAACAATTGTGTTTGCTAGAATTCATATTTTTTCTTACATACATAGGTGTGTATATTTAAATTTACATACATAAATATTTATATTTTAGTGGTACTATATAAAGCCAATTAAATAATTTAACTATATTTAAATACTGAATAAACAGTCTAAACAATAAATAAAGGGTGAGTGACGGTTTACCATTTAATATTTAGGATGACACAGGTTGCAGCTGAGGATTTCGGACCCAAAATGACACATAGGCAATGGCTACGGGATAATCTAGAGCACCGACTCAAGGCGTTGGCATCGGACTGTGCAGCGTCCATGACTTTTGGCCTCCTGTAGTATGCTCTCCTTAGAGGAACTCTACTACAACCTTGCTTGGGCTTTCAAACTCATCTTTTCAAGTTGGAGAAAAAAAAAAGTCCAACAAAGGCCCCGTTCGCTTGTCTTAAAAATGGCTTGTTCGGCTTCTTTTTTCAGCTGGAACAGTGTTTTTCTCTCACAACAATTCAGCCGGAACAGTGTTTTTTAGCCAGTTTCAGCCAAGTTTCAGACCAGCGAACGGGACCAAAGCCCCTACTTTTTATAGCTTTAAAAAAGAAGAAGGCTCTAAAACGAGAACACGACGATGTAATTCCCAATCATTTTCAACGGCTTTGCTTCAGAACCTCATTTTACGGTATTCGCCATTGTTTGCCCCACACTCAATATACCAGCCCCTACTTGTCCATCTTCGCCCCGACCATCATCCCACGCAATCCCTACACCCTCCAACACCACCGGTGCTCGTGCCCCTCCTCCATCTTGGCAACATGCAAGGCGCTCATAAACTATTTCATTTTACTGCAACATGTGAAATGAGTAAAGAAATTATAGTTGATGACAAGACAAACCCCATTTTAGCGACATGTTATGAGGACCAGGTCCTGGATCAGTCTAGCATAGCGTGGCACCACCTCAATGTGCCATGGGCCGTGCTTGAACCTAGCTGCAGGATTGCCGAGAGCTGGTTTGGCACGACGATAAGAGCTACGTGCTGGCCAAGCAAGATATAACTTGACATGAGGTATATATGAGAGTGCTGGGCCATCTTGTGTTTAGGGATTGATGTATTCCACATAACAGTATTTTGCAAGAAGAAAACGATAGGTAATACGGTATCTTCTCAAGCATACTAAACAAATATTTGACGTCTTGTTATTCTAACCATTGCAAAGATAGGACAGCTGAAGGGATCGGATGGGAATTTCTAGCTAAAAATAAATATTATTGTACTACATTATGAGTTTGTTGCGTCTCTAGAACATTTCTACTATTATTCCTCTATACTATTCTTGTGATTCGTTATCTGAAACACACTTTTTTTTGGCGACTTGATGCTTACATTAATCAGAGGGCAACATGATTACAATCTTCAGTCAACAGATTGGCTATGTAGGTTGGGGCTAACTGCCACTCGCCCACTCTGTTGCCATCTGAGACTTGCTTTGCTAGAGTATGGACTATACGATTATAAACTCTATTAACGTACATCAGAGAAACGTTATATGAAACACTCAGGGTGAAATATTAGTATTTGTTATGTCATTATCACCCCAACCCCATTTTGTTCAACGTGAGACTGTCTCCAATAAGGAGACCCAGACTCATTTTTGCGTCCGGCACAGTTCTTTGCCTTCCCGAAAACGTCCTCCAACAGCAGACCCATACACCCGACGCATTTTGTCTGCTCCCCTAAACGCTAGGCAAAAAAGCGTCCCCTCTCGCATCGCTACGCAAATCGCCGAGCTCGCCAGCGTAGAAGCGGAGCTCACCCGCGCCAAGCCGGAGCTCGCCCGCGCAGAGACGGAGCTCGTCCGCGCCGTGGCCGAGGCGGAGCTCGCCCACGCCGTGGCCGAGGCGGAGCTCGCTCGCGCAGAGGCAGAGCTCGCCCGCGCCGTGGCCGAGGTGGAGCTCGCCCGCGCCCGCCGCCGGTGTTGGAGGAGGAGCGCGCGGCGAGGCGGGGAGCGGGGCGCGGCCGTCGGGGAGCGGGGATCCGGGGTCCTCCGCGCCGGGGCGGAGCTCGCCCGCGCCCGCCGCCGGTGTTGGAGGAGGAGCGCGCGTGGAGGCGAGGACGGACGAGGCGGCGACCTCCGGCGGATTTGGGGATTTTGCGTTTGCGGTTGTTGGAGAGGCTGACTTTTGGGTTGCGACGTTTTTTCCTGTGCCGGACCCAAACCGAGATATAGGTGTTGTATTTGGGTCTCATGGTTTGAGATCACGTCCATTTATTCCTCAAACTCATCGGAACTTTCTTTCTTTCTTCCATATTAGTTCCAAGCTAGGATCTGATCGTCCGGAGGAGGCCAAATGTACCATTCCTGGGGCAATCATCACAGTTTTCCAATTCTAATCAAACCATCTCTGTGGCACTGTTAACAATTCAGATCAGCGGTCCCTAGGACAGCAGCATGTGCGCCAACAACACCAGCATCCGACCTCTCCAGGAAAAGGTGCTCGTTCACTGATCAGAGATGGCTGTACTAGTAGATCGGGTAGCGGGCGTAGGGGGCATCAGAGCATGGATTTCGTGTGAGACCACGTTCCGCCATCAGAAATGGCGCGCCACTACAAACTGTTTGCTGACGGGGCGCCTCGATCCACATGGATTGATAGACGCAGCCATCTTCTGACAGGACGTTGCCGGCGTGGGGGCGGAAACAGGGCGCTCCTGTGTCCTCCTGCAAAGGCTGCAAGATCGTTGGGTGTGGCAGTATCAGAGGCGGCCCCGGCCCGGCTGCCCGGGCCGGCGACCTGTGGGCTGTGGCTAGGAGCGAAATGGATATTTATTTGTCGATCCAAAATATTGTCGTCCTGCTTTATTATTCATATATGTAGACAACATGGGTTCTAAATTACTAGCTAAAATCCTAACGGATATTATGCGCGGATCCAAAATATTGTCACTCTGCTTTATTATTCATATATGTACACAGCATGGGTCAGTCGATGTATCTGTCACTTTATACTAATCATATACTGAACAACAAATTGGGCGTTATTACTATACTCATGAAATCCACAAGCTTACAGTTTTATAGAACCGAGCCATACAAGTACACAATCATGCCATCCTCATGGTCATGGTCCAAGTTGAGCTTAACAATTCTGCACCAGGGGTCACAATTTTTTGTATTGATTGAAATCGGACATGACACAGACACGTGAGTTTCGAGTGAAAAATGATTCGTATCAGGCACAAACACATGAGCAGGGATCGAGACTTGGCGGGTAACTCCATGGATCCGTTTCTATTTAAGATCAACCTTACCCTAACCTAGGTTACCCGATGGGTCACTAGATCCTACTAACTCCATGGACCAGTTTCTATTTAAGATCAACCTTACGGTTACGGCTCATTACTGGCTTTGTTGCGGTGGGTTGAGCTAACACCCCAATACAGTATTGGCCGTTCCCACCGTTCCCATTCCTACATCTGCAGCTCTGCTGCCCTCCCCCGCCGCCCCCGTACAACGGCGAAAAGGTGTCTGCAGCCGTCGGGGTAAAGGTGGCTGGGCGATAGCCCAATCTGGCATTCGGCACGTGCGAGAGCACCCGGAACCGAGGGCACCAACGATGGCGGTGGCCACTAGCCCGTGGCCTCCACCGTGGCAAGATCCGGCATCCAGGACAGAGGACAGACACCGCGAGGGGCTGGCGCGCGTAGTTTAATAAAAACACACACACACAAGCAAACGGATCTCATCTCGCAGGTCGTAGCCTCTCCGTTGCACTGACACCAACGCTATTCTAATCATACAGAGTCTGATGTGCCATTGCCAGCCGTTCCATCGCCTTTGCCCTTGGGCCTTTGCTCTCGTCTCCACTCTCCAAAGCATGGGCTGTCCCGCCCATGGGAATAGAAACAAGGGAGAATTGGTTGCGTAGCATCGAAAGACCGTAATCTCTGTAAAATACCATTGAAAATTTGTGCCCCCGTAAAATATCACTGAAATGTTACACCGTGAACTAGAAGTAACATTCCGTCAGCTTTTGTGTATAGAAAAGTCAAACTGATCTTAAACACAAACATGAAATTACCTATTTCCCTTACCTTATCATTTCTCACTCATCTGAGACTGAGACGGGAAGCACGCACGCGGTGCTCTCGGTTCCGCGCTCGGGTCTGCCGCTCGCGCCCCTGACACCGCCTCCGCCGATCGTCGCGGGTGTCAGCGCGCAGCCACCGTGGGCATCTCGCGCTGCCTCCGTCGGCCGCCACGCGGGCCTAGGCACCGCCTCCACCAGCCGCCACGGGCGTCTGCGTACTGCGCGGCGCCTTCGCCAGGCCACTGGCCGCCCCTGCACACTGCCTCCGCGTGGACCTGTGCGTTGCCTCCACTCGATTGGGTGCTGCCCCGTGACTCACAAGTCACAACTATGCATACAGCATGGCCGAGATGTTACTTCAGTTTCGTCAGAGGAATGGAGCAAAACGTGCAGCAATGCAGCGCCGAGCCATTCTAAGATTACACTGTAACAAACTAACAACAATGCAGCAATGCAAAACAAGGTAACGACAGCTATTACGCATGTACGTGTAACAAACAGTCACGATCAGGTGGGGGTAGGGCGTGGCCGTACCACTCGTTGGCGCGGCAAGCGCAACGTCGGCGGCGGCCATGGTGGCGAGCGTCGCGAGCACCGCCACGTGCACCTTGCCCCAGAAGTCGGCGCGGCGTAGGTGCAGGCGCTGGGCGGCGGCGGTGGGCGCCGAGGGTGCCAGCTCCAGCTCCAGGGCCACGGCCTCGACAAGTGCGGCAGCAGACGCTTCGACCGGCGGGCTCGCCATGGAGCTCGGTTAGCGTGTGGCTGATCTCCTTCGGGAGTGCCGCGACGGCCTTAGTGCTGTTCACCTTGGCCAGGCGGCGCAGACGCGCGTCCTCCTCCGGCGTCCACGCGTGAGGATGCCTCAGGCGGACCACGATGCCCGCCGCGAACTAGCTCGGCTACTGCTTCGACGCTGTCACCGACGACGCATGGGCGAGCTCCGGCCCGGCCTTTTGATGGCATTTTACGGAGATCGCGATCTTCCAATCCTACGCAACCAATTTCCCCTGAAAACAATGGCCGGCACGGGCAGGCAAAAAAAAGCTGCAAAAGATAGTAGTACTGTACAAAAGGCCAACAGCGTTTCACTGGTTACTGCATCGTCAACTGATAAAAGCTGTAAAAAAACGGCCGAGCGAAGCCTTTCCAGGCCTGTTCCAACCTTGGAACGTTTAATGACGGAGTCACCGAGGTGTAAATGCCCCCATTTAACACGGGCATTTAACGGGGTCAAGTTGGAACGGTGAGGGTGGGCCCCTCTAACAGAAGCTAACAGCGTCAATTACATGTGGGCCTTGCAGTTAGTACCGGTGGGGCGCTGGGTGCTACTACTCCTACTCCGTACCTGCTATCGGTTGCCCGCTACACGGACACACGGTGCCGGAGCAATCGCTGCGAAGAAAGAAAGATCCCCCCTCAAAAAAAAAAGAGCCGCGAGGCGCGGGGCTGCAGCTACAGGCTGCACAGGCTGCAGCCCGCAGGCCATAAGCCAAAGCCAACGTCTCCTGCTCGTACTACCAGTCGTCGCAACTGGCTAACGTCTTCTGCCGCGACTGGTCCGCGGCCGCGGTGGAGCCCAGCTGTCATGCTCCCCTCGGCGGGGCCGCCCCGCTGCTAATATAAGAGGTAAACAGGGACAGCGCCTTTCGGCTGGCACCGGGAGCGTGACCGTCACGAGGGAGGAGATCGGGAGCGGAAGCGGAAGGGAACGGCTCGTCGTCGCCGGCGGGCACCGCTCCCCGCTGCACCCCACCTCCGGCTGCCCGCCTCCCCCGCCGCCGTGGTCCGCGGCTGAAAGCGGGGCCACGTACCCATGCGGGGGTGAACAGGGCGGGACGGGGTCGCCGTCCGGGCGGTGGGGTGGGCGAATCGATTCTGCGTGCGCGGCTGGGCTAGCCGATAAAAGGGGGCGCCTTTGGACTGGTGAGGAAAGCGAGAGAAAAAAGGTTGGGCTGCTTGCCCTTCCACTTCCATCCTCGCCTTCTACTTTCCTTTTCGCCCCCGGTTTATTTTTTTTCTTCGTCATGGATGCGTTGGTCGCGTGTTTGATCTGACTATAAGCCGTAGAGGAGGAGGAGGTGATAGATGTCCTTGCGGTGGGCGGTGGCTTCCGAGGGCGACTAGAGTTAGGTCGTTGGCGCCTTCAGTGCGGTGAGGAAGGTGAGGGGCTCAGGGCTTTCGGTGGTTGCTTAACTTGCTTCGACGTGAAAGCTTGCCTTTTTCGCGGTAAATTCGGATCTTTGGGGGGTTTTGCGCGTCCCGGTGTTTGATTCCTCTTGGTTGGATTTGCCTGAGGTTTTGTTTTGGGTTTTTCTGGCTGGTTTTGCGCAACGATTGTGGAACGGGGGGTGCGGCGGGTGCTTCAGGCACAGGTGTTCGAGAGTCAGTCATCCCGTTTGTGTTTCGGCCTTCCGGTGAGAAATTCCCCGCTGAGCGCTTCATCGAGTGCCGAAGGATAGAAAACGCCACACGAAGTGTGCCAAAACGCGCCTTTCTTCTTTATGGCGAAAAATTGTGCGTTGGTTCGAGATGAACAAGCCACACAGCTTGCCTGTAGGCTCAATTCCACATAGTTCGTGGTTTTTTCTGCTCGATTCAGTCCAATCTTTGGTGTATTGTAATCCTGCTAGTTCGTGGTGAAGACTGGATTTTATTTTCTTTTTTTGGCTGTACGACATTTGAGCAGTGGGAACTGGGAAGCTGTTCCTGTTGTCGATTTGTGGTAGAACCGTAGAACTTATCTTCATTTCGCATATTCTCTGGTACTGGTATTATGACTTTCTTTTTTTAGAATTTTTACTCATGGATGCATGAATTATGAGGGAGTACAAGAACACTAAGTAGACCTTTTGATCCCTGCTTTATTACTACTGATTTTTTTCGTGTTTTCCATCATGTTTTGGTTGCTGTTGCAAATATTAGATTCTGCTGGTCAAATATTTGGGTACAGCCTTTTTTTAGTGGAGACATTCTGGCACACCTTTGATCTGTTCATGTACTTGCAGGCTTGCAGCTAGACATTGAAGGCGCAGTAATAGAACCCAAAGAATGGGTAAGAAAGGAAAGTGGCTTAGTGCGGTGAAGAAAGTCTTCAGCTCCTCTGATCCGGATGGAAAGGCAGCAAAGGTATGTCGAATTCCCTATTCACAGCCAAAAAAAAATTGTCCACTTGGTCATCAAAGTTCTTTCATTTCAATCTATATGACTTGTGGCTACTATGAAGGCTGAGAAGGCAGACAAGTCAAAATGCAAGAGGAGATGGCCATTTGGAAAATCGAAGAAGCACTCGGAACCTTCGATCTCAACGGTACCAGGGACTGCTCCAGTAGCTCCGTTGCCATCACCACCACCAACTCAGCCCCACTCTCTGGAGATTAAAGATGTCAATCCAGTTGAAACAGACAGTGAGCAGAACAAGCATGCCTACTCCGTTGCGCTTGCATCTGCTGTTGCTGCTGAAGCTGCAGCAGTTGCTGCACAGGCTGCTGCGGAGGTTGTCCGCCTCACAGCAGTTACCACGCCTGCACCAAAAATGCCTGTTAGTTCAAGGGAAGAACTTGCTGCCACCAAGATTCAGACTGCCTTCAGGGGTTATCTGGTAATTCATCTGCACTTGTAGGTCATTTACTATTTGCTTCTGTTATCTTGTTGATGTCGTTGCACTAGCCCTATAGTAAGAAAATTCAGATCCTCTGACTGCTGTGGGTCACTGTCTTGAACTTATTAGCACTTGAGACCATGCATGAAACTAACTTTTGGTTAATATTTTGTAAGACATCTGATTTGGTTGGTAAAGCGTTGCTGTCTATCATCATTGTTTATCTCTATGATCTGTTTGTTTTAGAATACAGCCAAGATTTCACTTTGCTGGTCGTTTTCAAACTTATATTTATCTGATGTTTCCTATCTTTTATGGCACTTAAAGAGATGCTGATGCTAATGTTACAGCTGAAAAACAAGTTAAAGTGTGACTAAACATGATCTATTGAGAATACTTCCACTTATCTTGTTGGATTCATTGACCTATTTATATGAATATTTTGTTTATTTTTGGTTCTATGGGATATTAAGTGCTTATTAAATCTGCAAAAACAAATTTCAATTTTAGGCAAGGAGAGCATTGCGGGCACTAAGAGGTCTAGTTAGATTGAAGTCACTTGTTGATGGAAATGCTGTCAAGCGCCAAACCGCTCACACCTTGCAATGCACACAAACAATGACAAGAGTTCAAACTCAAATCTACTCTAGAAGGGTGAAGTTGGAGGAGGAAAAACAGGCTCTTCAAAGGCAGTTCCAATTGAAACATCAAAGGGAACTTGAGAAAATGAAGGTGAGCACACCATTTTGATGCAAGAGTCTAAGCTACATTGATGTCTAGGAAAAATGTGTTTTTCTCTATCCCTATGTTTTGTACCATAATTTGGAACATAATGTCGCACCCAAGTAGAGTTTTTCTTTGGGTACTAGATGATGCAATTATAGAATAGGACGGTCCTGATATAAGAGATTTCTGACACTCAATTTTCTTATCAGATTGATGAGGACTGGGATCACAGCCATCAATCCAAAGAGCAAATTGAGGCCAACCTAACGATGAAACAGGAAGCTGCACTGAGACGAGAAAGAGCACTTGCATATGCATTTTCTCACCAGGCAAGCTGTCTCTTTTGTTTCTGTTGAGTTCGTATATTATTTTTCTTGTTTAGCTGTTCCCAACTTCTGTTCTACATTGATTTGTTCTATACATGTAGCTCTGTTTCTCACGCTTTCTGTCATTCTTTTTTTTTTTGGTCTTCTGATGCAGTGGAGGAATTCTGGTCGAACTATAACCCCTACTTTCACGGAACCTGGGAACCCTAACTGGGGCTGGAGCTGGATGGAACGCTGGATGACAGCAAGACCTTGGGAGAGCCGATTGGCGCCATCAGACAAGGATCCTAAAGATCGTGCTCTGACAAAGAATCCAAGCACCAGTATTGTTCGATCATCTGTACCCCGTGCCATCTCAATCCAGAGACCAGCAACACCAAACAAGTCGAGCCGCCCACCAAGCCGGCAATCACCTTCAACTCCGCCATCAAAGGCCCCATCAACCTCAGGAAAGACCAGGCCAGCAAGTCCAAGGGGCAATTGGCTGTACAAGGAGGATGACCTGAGGAGCATCACAAGCATACGCTCTGAGCGCCCAAGGAGGCAGAGCACAGGTGGAGGCTCGGTCCGGGATGATGCAAGCCTGACGAGCACACCACCTCTCCCCAGTTACATGCACTCGACAGAGTCTGCAAGGGCGAAGTCTCGGTACCGCAGTCTATTGACTGAGAAGCTTGAGGTTCCTGAGAGAGCACCTCTGGTCCACTCTGTTGTTAAGAAGCGCCTGTCGTTCCCCGTCGTCGATAAACCAAGTGTTGTGCCGACAGATAAGCCGAAGGAAAGAGTGAGACGCCATTCAGACCCTCCGAAGGTCGATCCTGCAACGCTGAAGGATGTCCCTGCTGCCTGATCAGGCCTTATGATTGTTAGGTTTTGTGCTCTTTTAACTCCGTGATGTATTATCTGAGTTAGGTTGTTTTACTCGTGTCATGTATGATCTGTCCGGGTTGATTTGAGATAATTCTAACTGTGTTTATAGACAATGCGTGATGCTAAATGTATGTGTGGTTGGTTTTCAATGTACGGATATGACAGTGTTTGACTTGACTTTGTTAAGGTGCGAATACTACAGCACATCTGTCAAATTCCTAAGAGCCGTTATCGTTGCCATATCTCAATGGTCTTCAAATTTTCTTTTCCAAAGATGCTATGCGCGCGCACGGATATCAGTCGAGGCCCATCACCAGTTTGGCAAGACGGCAAGGGAGATTTTTTTTTGAAAAAAATCCCCCAAAAACTAAACACATGCTCAAATTTTTTAGCATGCGTGTTTAGGTAAAATCCGAAGTTTCTTAACAAAACACATGCTCAAAATTAAGTTTTAATTCAAAACTAAATTTAAAAGCATTCAAATTGAATTGTCGAGTCACTAATCACTACCATGACACCTAAGTGCTCTAGGAGTTGGTCTATGGTATAATTGATTCATTGTGATAGTATAAGCGGTTTCCTCCATTCAATTTCCTAAATCCTTGGCTCATTCATGGCATGCTCTTCCATCAGTATTATGCTTAATCTCTTGGTCAGGATTTCATATCCCTTATCATGTCATAAGCCATCTTCTGTCAATGTCTGCATGTTCAAATCTATCTATCCATGCTATGCTATTATAACATCTTTTCTTATCTCATAGCTACACTTTTACTTTTGATATATCCACACCTATCTCGATCTTTCCACCATATTCTCATGCAGATGGCAGGAAAGGGAAAGGGGAAGGCAACAAAGGAGCCTAGATAGAAGAAGATCAAGACAGAGGGGCACCGAGAGCGCATGGAGCAGGCCACCCTGGCCATGCTAGCTTAGGAGTCAAGTTAGAGCTGAGGCAGTGGTCTAAGGATTTCAGAAAGACAGACCAGCAGGAGAACAACTGCTTAAGGAAAGTCAGCCGACAAAGACTAGCTGGACAAGCCTTCACCCAAGAGCAACTTGAGAAGATGAGACAATTCTACTCCACACACTAGACCTCCACTTTTGCTCTAGAGGAGTTGTCACTAGCCGCTACTTGTCAGCGCCCTCACACCCAAGGATGCTTAACATATGCCCTCTCTGGCATGAAGAGGAAGGGGAGAGAGAGAGAGAGAGAGAGAGAGAGAGAGAGAGAGAGAGAGAGAGAGAGGCACAATAGACCGAGCATACTGAGCAACCCTAGTACCCCAAAATTCAGTTCAGAGACTTCTAGGGCTTCACCACCAGGAGGATCGAGAGTATTTGTTCCCGTGCCCTAGAGATGTGGTTTCCTTGGGTCAAGGAGGAAGGCATCAGTAGCAAGGTTCGGGACCGCCACTAATCTAAAGGAGCTACTGTGATAGAGGGATCACCCTAACTGACTAGAGGCATGTTGGTTGGATAGGGTTGGAGCGTGCAACAGGTAGACCAATCTGGTCCCCTCTTCAAGAGGTTTCAGGGTTTTGTTCACTTGTTCATCGAGGTGGACTAAATCGTAGTACCGTAGTACCTTGGGTCACGTAGTTATACACAACAATGAGGATCCACCCAGAGAGGGAGTACATTCAGTTTATGCTGGAGGATGGACCACATAGGCGGTACAAAGAGACACTAAGGACATACCTTGGAGTAGTCGAGTCAGACAAGAGTGCACAAAAAATTTCTATGGAGACGCTCATTCCACCCGGTTGTGCGAGAGTTGGAGGCTCATTCCCTACACCAACAAGTCAAACAACCCTTCACCGATGGGTCTCTCTGCATGTCAAACCATTTGCTACCAGAGGTGTACGTGCACATTGCATTGCAGAAGACAACATTGCCCATAGGGGGGCAACGGAGAGTACTTGACGAGTTTGCAGTAGTGGCTGCTTCTTTCACTCTGGACAGGAGAGCAGTTCAAGTTCCTCGACTTCTTTTTGAGTGAGAAAAAATGAGATCGAGGACATGGTTGGAGATGTGATCAGAATTGGACATAAGTGGATTTACCCTTATCCGATGAGAGCTACTTGTTGAGTAAGATTGCACATGTCAACCACCAGGAGACCTATGAGGCGTCTACCCACGAGCTCCTCACTTACCTTAGCCCTCGAGGACAGGTAGACACGAAGAGGAGGACGCAACACTCGAGGAGGCTGAGCATGCGGCTAGATTTGGAGGGATAGTTCGATTGACCTCGAATCCGAGCCTGAAAGTGAGGATAATAAGGGCACTTTCAATGGAGAAACTATTGGATAATTTCCATAGCCTAAAAAACTACCCATATAAACCACACTTAGAATACAGAATTATTCTCGTGGGGTCCTTTTCTTACCCCCATCCAATCTGCTCTCCTTGTCCAACTACTCAAATGAGGAATGAACCAGTAGCCAACACCTTTAATTTCTTCCACATCGATTCATGTGAAGACACACTTTCTTGTTGAGAAACCATTTTTTCGATTTTTACTCTCTTCTCAATTAATTATTTGCCACGTCAGCACAATGTCTCCGTGACAAGGTAATTAATAGGGACAAAAATCATGCCAATTTCTATATTGGGAGTGCTCTAACTACACTTCCTCGCCTCGGAGAGGTCACAGTTGACACGATCACGAGGGGGAGGTTTGAGTGTAGGCAGAGACGACGACGACGACGATATACCTGTTACCAATGCTCCACCACTAGTGACCGAGGCCTCAGTGGAACAGCCTACAGAGCTTGTTCAGATACTTTCACGGCTAAATGGCTAATAGAGGTCGAGGAAAGACAGACAGCTGACTCCAGGAGGATGGAGGAGACACTCGCTAGACAGCACCAACAACAGATACTCTTCTAGGAGTTCCAGGAGCAGCTTAGGCAGCAGCCAGAGGCCCACGCACAGGCCCTGGTTCAGCAACAGACCCAAATGGCCCAGATGTTCATTTTAGGGCCCATTGGGTTCTTTGCTCTGTACTGTTTAACCTCGTCCAGCTAGGAGAGCAGACAAGCAGTGCGTTTGGAACTTGAACGAGGTTTTGTCGGAGACTGTGCGGCTACCCTGTTTGCCTTGCCAGGCGAGAAAGCCAAATCGGCTCGCCTAGCCTGACAAGCTTCTCGTAGCTCGCGCCGGTGAAGCAAGGGGAGCTAGCTGGGCAACCAAGCGCGCCCTAAAGTTTAATCAGTGGCTGCATTGGCCATTGCGCAGCTCTTCCAGGCGACAGGACTCCAACCCCCAGCTTGCTACTACTCAGGGTCAGGGACAGCCTCAGTTGTCAGCTGGTCTAAGGTTTAAGATGTTTCTTGCCGGTGCCAGTCCAGAGCTTCCCTCAGAGTTCACAGTTTCAGACTGGTTTTGCTCGTCCTGTTGCTCCGCCAGTGTTCCCAGAGACAGACGTCAGAACCTCACTTGTTCTCACGGAGACAGGCCTGAGAACTGAACTTGTGCGAAATGTGAAGTTCTGTTGTAGCTCCAGAGTTTCCGTGCCTGCATCCGAGCCAGTAGTGCTTTTTAATCTGCTTATTAGTTATTGGAATCTCTTGCATAATTTTTTCTTAAATATTGTAGCACACGACCTTTGGTCAATATATACAGCTAGAACTAGTATTATACTATACACTGCTGCTACTGAGAGAATGGTAAATTCCATTTTCTGGTGAACCAGAAGTTCAAACTATGCACTACCTGCAAAATGCAACAAGATCTTGCACTTCTGCAGTACACACTGCTGACAGCGCCTTTTCCAAATTTAGTGCCAGCCTAGAGTGAGTGGATGCCCTTGGCCTTCTCAATTGCGTCTTTGATCTTCCGAGTCGGCTCTTCAAAAAGTATCGCTGGATCATCGAACTGTGCTGCGAGGCTGGGCTCATCAAGGAATGCAGGAAGAAGACACAGCGGCCACCACAGAGTTCCTTGGCCAGCTGCTTGCTGTTCGCTTGTCGTATTTGGCTTATAAGCCATGGCTTATTAGCCAACGAACAATATTTTTCTCTCACACCAAACCAGCCAACAGTACTTTCAGCCATGGCTTATAAGCCAAACTAGCCCAAACGAACAACAAGTACGAACAGGGCGCAACAGTACTTGTTGTTCGTTTGGGCTAGTTTGGCTTATAAGCCATGGCTGAAAGTACTGTTGGCTGGTTTGGTGTGAGAGAAAAATAGTGTTTGTTGGCTAATAAGCCATGGCTTATAAGCCAAATACGACAAGCGAACAGCAAGCAGCTGGCCAAGGAACTCTGTGGTGGCCAACATGTAGAACGTGCCTGTTGTGAACTGCAGGCCAGCCAGAGGGTCCAGCACGTGTGCGTCGTATCTGAGACGTACATGATGAGTCAGTTTGGCTAGCCTAGAACACTGAAGATCCGCGGGTTCATATAACCAAGGGAGTTATTTCTCAGCATGTTCATGAACTGAAGAGCTTGGTTTTAAGGATGGATAGGAGGATCTCACCCGGCTGAAACAAGGATTATATCAGGCTTGAATCGATGAGCCGATGGAGCAATGACCTCATCAAATGCACACCTCATTGCGTAGTCACCTGCGCCACCAGGCAGAGGAAGGTCGAGTGTCGTGCCTTCACCATCACCCTGTCCGACTTCATTGATCTTACCAGTACCAGGGTAGCTTCCAAGCTACATCGCACATGGAAAACAAAGACTGTTTCATGGTAAAGTTCCAAAACCTGGTTGCACAAAGAGATGTCACAGACTCACAGGAAACAGGGGTACAAAACCTGGTGAGTTGAGAGGAAGAAGATGTCTGGATCATCATAAAATGCATCGTATGTCCCATTGCCATGGTGAACGTCAAAATCTATTATCATCACACGCTTTAGTCCATGTTGATGCTGAGCGTACCGAGCTGCCACTGCGACGCTCCCAAAGACAAAAAAAACCCATGGGACCTCGAGGAACAGCATGATGTCCTGGTGGCCTTACTAACGCAAAGCCAAGGGGCGGATCAGGACCTAACTTTGATGCTGCGACCTAAGAAAACATGCAATATTTCTCGGGAAAACAGCACTGCAAAGTAAAATAAAGAACATGCTGAAACCACCATAATAGTCAACAGAGAGAAGATTAGTTACCACTGAATCAACCAATGTGATTCCGGCACCAGCTGATAGTAGTGATTCTTGGAAAGTCTATACAGAAAAAATGGAACGACTTAAAATGGTGTCTAAAATTTTGCTGATTCCAGTAGTATGCAAATCAATAGGTGAAGTAACTATGAAACAATCAATGAGTAGCAACTTAAAATTATATCACAGAAAATTTGAGTGATGAAATCAACAATGTCTTATAATACTTTGATAGCTTTCTTTAAAAAATTTGGGTGATGCCTTAGTGCCAGGTCAGACTTCATTAAGTGTTCTTCAGTGTCAAATTTATGGATCAGCATTTCTGTAGTTATCAGTAACATCAAAATCATAAGGCGCCTGAATGAATCACTAGTTCATACTTCTCATGATAACCGCCAAATAAGAAATAACTCATATATAATGCTATCAGTTGTAAGTATGCTAAGTAATACTCTGTCTATTTCCAAGTTCTGACCAAATTAATACTGGCACGACATAGTAGAGGGCATGCACAATTAGCATCAGAAGCATGTAAAAACGAAAAGGGCACATGCATAAAGCATTACAGTCTCTGTAGCGTATGTTGGTCCAGTCCCTTCAATAAATATCAGACCTTCATCTGAAGCTCTACCCATAGCCTGCAGCCACATTCTGCCACATAGTAAGCAAATTGCAGCATTATTTCAAACGGTCAAACCTATCTGATAGGTTTTCACCAGTAGAGAAAAGCAACTTCTTATTAGAAAAGTAAGAATAAATAAGGACAGCTTGATGACAAGTACCTTTTTGAGTCCAGTGATGTAAGATTTTGAATGAACTCGTGCAACATCATCTAGAGAAGCAGGGTTGAAATTTTGAATTTCAAGAACCTGTGAACCACGATGCTGAAAACTAAACAGATGAGATGACATTTAACTTACGAATACTCATCCTTTTCTAGTGAAATGCAATTGTACATGGCATAAGAAAGAACACGCCAAAAACCCAGAAGGTTTGACTAAAGGCAGAAGAAACTGTTGAAGCATAGTGAGATAAGACAATGTCCTCAAGTTGATTGCTCATCCTATTTCTTTTTATATGATTCAATTTTAGCATGGTTTCAAACAAAGGTAAACTGAAACAATTAAGGTGCTTTCTTTAAGGTAAAGTTCCAAAAAATAGTTGTGAATATTCGAAGTAGTATTGCTAGTATACCTTGGGACTAAGCTCCAATTTCTCAAGAGCATCAACTATCGCAAGAACTCTTTTGTTAGATTCTGGCTGTGTTTCCTGAAAAAAAAAGTGAAAAATATTATGATATAATGCAAAAACTAGATTAGACAACTTATCACATCGTAACTTCTACAGTTCTATGTATAACTTTTTCAAGAAATTTGTTATATAGTAAGGTAAAGTATGGTTGTTAGTTACCAACCATTTTCATAGATGGTCTAAAACTATTGCATACTATTCAGCAACTCAGTATCTAAGTTTTCAACTATGACGCAATAAACTTGTCACGTGTTGTTGACGCAAAATCACTACTGACCCCCCCCCCCCCCCCTGCCCCTGCTCCTAAAAAAAATCAAAAGGCATTCTTCAAATATGAGTCTTAGGATAAGGTATGCTTTATGGAAGAATGAATTATATGAAATATTAAAGTTAGTCAACAAGCAGCTCATGAAAATGAGTAGCACAGCATTCATGTAACTGAATGTATGCTGCTATGAAACCGGAACCTGAATTGCTTACTTTGTTATGACCCAGGGCAGGAGAGGTACAATAGAGAATACGAGCATCGAGAAGTGAATTATCAGGTATTGCTAAATTCTTTGGAGCATTGCCTTTCTCTATAGAAGCTTGATCCTGATTTGCTGAGCACTGTGCACTCCAGCTCCTGATTTGTTTTTGTTCTCTTCCCGAGTTTTGGAAGATGCTCCTCCAAATTAAGGGATGAGGATGATGACTTCCTAAGGCACAGTAGTGTCTGAACAAAGGCAACATCCTCCCTGAAACAAAGAGACAGATTTCCCGTATACGTTACACCAATCATTACAACTGCATGTGGACAGACAATAGAAAGCTAAGATCAATAACTAAGGCACCAACTGCACACTCCAACTTGGTGATTTGTAATAACTTAAAATAATATAAATACTGCCATCCTGATACAAGAGAAGGGCTTAGTATAGGCATTATATCATGTGAACCAATTGAATAAAGAATGTGCAGCACACGTCCAAACTCCATCCTACCAGAAGTAAGCCAAACGTTTGGTAAGAAAAATGAAACTACAAACCAAATTACCACTCCGTACTAATATGTAAAATCATCTTTATGAGATGAGTGCCAGTAAAAACTAACCTCCAAATGAAATAAAGGTATTTCCCAACCATTTTCTTCCATCTTTAAGAGTAACTAAGCAGTGCAGTCTAGTCACACCCGCTCCATTCTAGCATAACATGATTACATAACCGAACCACCGTAAAACGTGACAAAGGGTTCAAGGCATATAATTCTAGCATTTGGTTTCAATCTGAGCCAGAGCCAACAACAGCCCCTCTTCATTCCAACAGCTTTCAGCATGTAAATCAGCATGCCGTCATACTAAGTTGGTTCAGATTGGGGTGTGTGTGTGTGTGTGTGTGTGTGTGTGTGTGTGGGGGGGGGGGGGGGGGGGGGGGGGGGGGGTTTACAAAAGAAAAATCCTATATAGCTGTGCTGGTTCTGCTTCACATGAACATTTCCACGAGCAGTTGGTAGCAGTGGCGGTCTAGCGGATCCAGTAAAGGACATAGCTTGGGTTTGGGAGCTCGGCTTCGCACAGCAGCGACGGAAGAGAAAGGGTGCACATACCTGGTGGGTGCTCGTTGCCGGCGAAGGTCCCGAAGATAGAGACCTGGGCACTTGGCGTAGGGCGGCGACGGCCGCCCAGTAGTCGCCACCACAGTCCACAGAGCGCACGCGATAGGACTGGTGAACCGAGAGAGAATGCCGGGGGCGGGGGAACTAAATGGAGAACAGAAGGCAGGCTAGCAGGGTGAAGTTCTGGCCTTCTGGGACACAGCCACTAAATATCCTTTTTAGACCTGAAAAAATGCCTGATACTGTATATCATAATTTTGCCTTCCGTTTTTTGAGATTTTTTTTATTTTGCCCTCGTTCCATTCTAGTATGTTTTGCTCCTGTTTATGTTTCTTCTCATTTGGAACCCTGGGGACTTGCGCAGTAGTGATCAGTAACCATTTACGCCATGTTGTCATGTTGAATTTGTGTTTGAACTTTGAAGTCTCTGATGTAGTTCTTGCTTTGGAGGGAACGGTTGCAGGCTTATTGGATCCTTAGTGGTGTTTGGGGTGCATGTTCCTGGAACTTTCCATGACCCAGATCATATTAGTCAGCTGTGGTTCATCCCTTGCCAGAAAAAATAGGGCGTACCCAGCCAAATGTGGTGCCTAAAAGTGGTCGTGGCAAACGGGTGGCCGTTCAGACATCATCGTGTTTCGGTTGTGTTGTATGCGCTCTTGTACACTTGCAGTGCCTGTACGGCTGTACTACGGAGAGCGCGGCGTGAAGAAAACGTAGAAGTAATTCCAGCTTGGCCTATGCTAGCCACGGATCTACAGTTTTCTCAAAAGCTCTACATGCAGTTCTTGGCACTCTCTTGCTTGAAACCCTGAATAAATCGTTTTTTTTTAATTTTAATATTTTTTTAAAACTAATTTTAAATCTAACACTGTCTTTTTTAAAAGAAAACTAACATTTTTTGCCGCGCCTATTGTCCTGGCGCAACCAAATGACTGAGCCGCGCCATTCATGGTGGCGCGGCAGAGGGCTGACGTGGCGGCGACCGGAATCGCTGACCGATGACGTGGCAGGGTCTGCCACGCCATCGACCTTGGCGCGGCAGTACCGCGTCCTGATCCGTGGCGCGGCAGAGCCGAATGAAACCCCACGGCCAGTCCCGCAGCAAGCCCGCCTGGCCGCCGCGCCCGCCGCCCGCCCGGCGGTACCTAGACGGTTTAATCGAAATGTGTCGTGCCGATAGTGGGAGTTATTCTAAGTATTGCTTGACATAAAATCAATAGTGTATTTGTTTCTGTCTTTTGTTGATTTTTTTTCACGACCGAACGGAGAATTTGATAAGCCAATGATATTTTTTTTCATCTTTCATAATACGGTTAACCACCATGTTAACTAATCGATTACGAAAAATTGGATCGGATCGAAACAAATATTTTTTAAGGGGACTTATTTATTTGGTTTTTTGGCCCCATATTGTAGGATCGACAGCGACGCGACCATGGACCCTGGCTTCCTCGACCCCTCGCGCAAGACACCGGCCACCGGCGTCGAGATACCCCGGGACTGTCGGTTTTCGAACTAGTTGCTACTTAATCTCACATGTAGTGATGCCGCGACGCATTGAAGCCAATATAAAGCAAATAAATAAAGTCCGTACGCTAGTTGAGAAACTGCCACATAACATTTTCATTGGTTTGACATAAGTTCGACATAACATAACCAACTAAGCCTATAAGTTTTGGACGCCAATAATAGTTCAATCTAACAAACTAAGACCCATGAGTGTAAGGATCCCTCGGACACATATGTCTCTTCGAATTTGTTGGCAACACATTGAGAGTGTAGCCAACGTCGATGTGGTCGTGTCGCCGGTGCGTACGGCTCGTACCTGCAAGTATATGATATGTACGATTAATTAGAATTCTTTATGATCGTTAGTTCATGTAGCCTATGTATTTAAAGAAACTACCTTTGTTAGTACCTGTGAGGTTCATTGGGTACCAAGTGGGGCACCACCTAGCTGAGACATGCCGACCTCGTCCTGCGGCCAATCGTCACACTGGTCGTGCTGTCTGCGGAAGCCCGGGAGGTCGTCGTCCTCGATTGTAGGGTCCTCCCCAGCGCTATGATATGGTGGTGTACGCACCATAGAAGTGGCACCTGTCACCGGCTGAGAAGAGTCGGCTGGTGTCCTCAAAGAGGCTGCAGACGTGCCACCTGACCGTGTTGGGAGTGGCGGTTCCTCATAAGGAGTGTCCATGCAGCTCAGCTTTTGAGCTAGCTTCCTACAGCTCTTCTTCACCTTCTACATAAATAGACGTTAAAGTTAGTGCATTTCTCAAACGCATATACACTAAAGAAACAATTTTGGAACGAACTAGTTTATGTTTACCTGCACAAAAGCCTTGAGAACGCCTGACCCCTGCCCTCTATACTCGTGAAGCCGGAACGCTGCTTCGTTGGACAGCCTCGATAATTGTGTCGTCTGGGTACAGAAACGCGGTTGAACAGTTTTAGTATATATACTTAATATCAAATGGATAACAAATTGTACCATTCAAGTATCTTACCACGTATCTTTGTAGTGGAGCTCTCTGTAGCTGTGTGTCCTCTCTAGTGGCAACGTCATACATATCTTTCTCTAAGTCCTCGTCAATCGCCTTCTCAGTATACGGGGGCTTAATATGTGTCCTCATAGACCTGTGAAGCCAGCGCAGGTACTCGTTGAATGTGTGCTGGTCGTGTGGAGGACCCGCATGGACCGTCTGCCATTCCCTGGTCTCCCATAAGTGGATGTGCGCGTTGTGTGTCATGCGCCAATCCTTGGTCTTGTACCTCTTCCTACGGTCATACATATAACAAAACGATGTTAGTTATACCACACATGATGAGGGCATGACACCATCGGATACAACCATTGTTTGGGATCCCAATCTTTCGTCAGGTTCAAGATAAACAACGATTTGTTCGGAGAGCGACACACCGATCCGGTTTCATATCACAAAGACCCGAACCCTGCAACCTTAGCACCATGTCTCCTCTGGTTATCAACCGTGTCACAATCCAATTGACCTCGCCAAGAAGGCTAATCCCTGCTGCGAATCGAAGAACACAAGTAAGAACAAGATAAAAAGCAACTCAATTAAAGTGACAATTGTAGATGAATGATTAAGCACTCGAAGTTGGGGTCTTGCAAACCGATAACGACGACTGGTTAATGACAGATTGATCTAAAACAAAACCCAAAACCTAATGTAGGTGGTGGCTACTGATTATATAGCCTAAGGGACGTCCAAAGATCCCTCTTCACGTCCTAAAGGTGTCCCAATACGTTACAAGGCCCAACGGCCCAAAAGACGACGACGCAGCACCTGACAGATTCTAGACGTCAACTTGTTTCGACGATTCCCATTAATTCTGGTAGAATTTTGATGTGGGACCACTTCCATTGGTTTCCTTATGAAATTATCTTTCTAGATCTTCCGTCAGGTTCAAGATAAACAACGATTTATTTAGAGAGCGACACACCAATCCGGTTTCATATCACAAAGACCCGAACCCTACAACCTTAGCACCACGTCTTCTCTGGTTATTAACCGTGTCACAATCCAGTTGACCTCGCCAAGAAGGCTAATTCCTGCTGCGAATCGAAGAACACAAGCAAGAACAAGATAAAAAGCAACTCAATTAAAGTGACAATTGCAGATGAATGATTAAGCACTCGAAGTTGGGGTCTTGCAAACCGATAACGGCGACTGTTCAATGACAGATTGATCTAAAACAAAACTCAAAACCTAATGTAGGTGGTGGCTACTAATTATATAGCCTAAGGGACGTCCAAAGATCTCTCTTCACGTCCTAAAGGTGTCCCAACACGTTACAAGGCCCAACGGCCCAAAAGACGACGACACAGCGCCGTGACAGATTCTAGACGTCAACTTGTTTCGATGATTCCTATTGATTCTGATGGAATTTTAATGTGGAACCACTTCCATTGGTTTCCTTATGAAATTTTCTTTCCATCTATATGTGTATCATAAAAAACGAAGTCTGTATGCGACCTAAACGTTCGTTTTACTACATGCTGGTCCTGGAGCCTGAGATGGACTGGAACTCAAGTTGGACTGGGCCTCCGGCTTGGCTTGGACGTCCTTGCTGGCCTCCTAAGATGGTGGCCAAGGAGGAGGACGTCCAAGGGATTTCTTGGTGGGTTTTCCAAGTCCTTGGGGTGTGCTTCCACTTGGGCCAGGGTCCCAAGGATGAATAACAAGCCCATAACGACAGTGTAGCTCTCAACAGAAACAGCGACAGAATATCTTGATGGTTTGGAGGCCTTGCTGATGTGATATTGAGATGAGACCAGATCTATTTGAAATCTTATCAAACAAGCTTTCCATCAAGTATGACATCGATCGCACTCCAGATGGCTGAGTTATGGCCTTTCCAATGAAGCACTATCGAGCTGCCGATGAACCAAAAATTCAACTTTGATGAACTTGCATGTTGAGACATATTTGTACCTACATTCAAATAACGACATATATATGTGGAACCAAGTGAATTGTACCAAAAATCACTATACAAATGTAGGAATGAGCTCACCTTATAAACTATGGTTGTATCCGATGGTGTCATGTCCTCATCAACACATACCTCTGAATTGTAGCTTTGTTATTAATCGATAACGCACCCGTGCAATCCTTGGTTGGTGGAGTAAAGCGATGGTGGACAGCCTGTCATTCTTCTAAACTGTCTGCAGACCCTGACGGGCAAGTGAATCTTGATCACGTGGAAAAAAATAAGAGGGACATTGCAGTGATACTCCTCTGACTCGTCCCTAGTGACAGAACTGAGATAGTACTAGAGCTCCAGAGCATCCCAAGGACACCAATGCACCTAAACATTTCGTAATTGAGTTAGACTGTGATATAATGTAGATCGAACAAGACACAGGTATGATAGTAAAGAGAGCATAACCTGGTGCTGTGTCAGGACGTCGAGACCGTCCGTGTACTTCCTGTACTTGCGCCTCGCATTCCCTCTAACCAACTCTGATTTCGTCTAGATAAACAGAGCTGTAGGGAGTGTATCATGCCTGTTCCATTACTGCATTGAACACAATAATGAATTAGCCATTAATAAACTCATCATATGTAACCATATCAAAGAATATAATAAACCGAAGTACTTACCGGTAAACTAGTCTTAAGGGGCCTCCCAATGGGACATCGTTCCCAACACCAAACCTGGAGTAGGTACGAGCAACTTCCAAGGTTCGCATACCCTGAGGTGCGACAACAGGCAACGCATAGCTGTCGATACATCCATGCCAGGACTATGCTACCCTAACTATACGTCGCTATGTTCTCCCACGGCTGGCGTAGTATGTCAAGGAAGATCCAGCTGATGGTGTTGCCCGAGACGTCTGGGAAGAGGAAAGCACAAGAAAGTGTCAGAGTCATATTCGAGCAAACCTATCGATCTGAGCCTCCTCAGCCTGTGGGTCTAAGTAATCAAAGCGCTCTATGATTCAGGACGATGAAACACCAAATTTTTTTTTTAAAATTTACCAAAGAAAATGAGACCCGATGCCTACAAGAAAGCAATGCAAGTATTAAATAGGCTTCAATTTCTCACTTATTTTTCTTGAAAGTCTCGTCGTCCGGTGGAAGAAAGCCAGTAAACTGAGCCACCAGCTCTCTCCAGTGATCGTTGTGAACTATCCCTGTCACTGGAAGTCCCCCCAACCAAAGGCCAAAAATAGCCTTCACGTCCTGCATGGTCAAGGTCATCTCGCCATGAGGTTGGTGAAACGTGTGGGTCTCAGGCCTCCACCTGTTATAAGAATAGAACGACTGTTAGTTGCCTCAAATTTGTTACAAGAAAGTTTATGTACAAAGAATGCACTCGCACCTGTTTACAGCTGCAGTAAGTAGTGCTGGGTCAAGGGGCGGAATACCGTGGTTGACAACACGGACAAGCTCGAGAAAGCCGGCATGCCATATGTATGGCGCATAATGTTCGTTCCACTGATGCGCCCTGGTGTGCGTGCGGGGCCTCAAAGTAAGCAAGGCCTCCTCTGTGTCGTTGTCACTTAAGATATGTGATCGGTGCTAGTTGTCGTACTCCACCTCAAGAATGGAATATAACGGGTGCTGCGTGGGAGAGGCCATCCTGTTATAAATTGATAAACTAAGAGTTAGAGTATTCAAATTAACAAAATTTAAATTAACATTATGTAGCATTGCAAAATTTAAACTACTTGTTATACAATACGAACATAATATGAAAGCACATGTATATATTCAAAATAACATTAACAGACATATCACGCACTAGTAATATAAACAACTTCATTTGGAATATAAGCATTTGACGAAACTTCATAAAATCATCAAAATCGATGTATCACGCACTAGTAAATACCGACATTTGTAAACTAATATCTATACTCAAAATTCCTAACTAAATAACTAACTATAAACTAAATAATAAATACCTAATCAATCCTTAAACCCAAAATTCTAACTATACTAGAACACACAACCTCAAACCTAAAAACTACCTATGTAAATCACAAACAAATTCACTAACCTAACTATACTAAATCACTAACTATCCTAAATTTGACAAACTATCATAAATCAATAACAATCAAAATAACATTCGTGGCGCGGCCACTGAGCGGCGGGAGTGGCCGGGCAAGGCGTGGGCGAGCGGGCGCGGCGTGGGTGGGCGGGCGCGGCGTGGGAGGGCGCGTGCAAGCGCTGCGTGGCGGCAGGGCGCGTGCGGCTGGCGGCGGGCGATGCGCGGCGACGGGTGGACGGGCAGGGGTGCGTGCGGGCGGGCGGGCTCGCTCGCGATATTTATTTGGCCCAGCCGCGCCAAGATCGGTGGCGCGGCAGAGCCCTGCCACGTCAACGATTACGATTCCGGTCGTCGCCATGTCAGCCCGCGTCCACGCCACCATACATGGCGCGGCACAGACATTTCGCCACGACAGGACAGTAGGCGTGGCCAAAAGTGTTAGTTAAAAAAAAGACAGTGTTAAATTTAAAATTAATTTTCAAAAAGTGTTAAAATTAAAAAAAATGAATAAATCTCGGCATTAGTGTCGAGCAAGAGCTGCTGCTTCTCACCTGAGCAAGAAGCTTTCTGCCTGCAACCAAAAAAAAAAAAAGAAGCTTTCTGCCTAGTCTGCCTGCATTGCCTCTGCCAGTTTCCCTTTCCCAAACGCGAGAACTCCTCTCCTGGGTTCGAGTCTAGGCGTCGGGTCGTCGATGGCAATGGCCATCAGCGGACGAGCAGTCGCGCTCGTCCCGAACACCGCGGCCACCACTCCGCTTCCCTCCACCGTCTCCGTGAACCAGAGCGCGGCCCGGCTGCGGACGAAGGCGACGATGAAAGTTGCTACGGCGTCGCACGCGAGCGGCGGCGCGGTGCTGGAGCGGCCGCCGGCATTCGACCAGTCCCAGCTCGACACGCTCCCCGTCACGCAGGAAGGAGGGGACCCCGGAAGGCTCAAGGATGGGAGGCGCTCCGGGAGCGGCGACAGCTACAAGGTTTTGCTCGTGGACGACGTGCGCCACACCGAGAAGCACGGTAAGTGCTCTGCTCCTTCGCCCTTTCTTCTGTCCTGCATCCTCGCCGGATATCCCAACTCCCAAGTTTTCTGAGCCTTGGGCTGGGCTCACGTCTGCCGTTGTCGTCGTGCCCGCCTGCAGTGGAGAAGGCCTTGCCGCAGGTGGTGCCCTCCATAACCGCCGAAGCCGCACGGCAGCTGTTCCACGAGTCTTGGCTGAGAGGCGTCGCGACTGTTATCGTTGCCGTCAAGGAGCACGCCGAGTTCTACGCACAGATGATGGTCCGTCAGGGACTCCGGTCTGCCATCGAACCTGAATCGGACATGGCGACCTGATTTCCCTCCGTGGCAATCGTTACCTGTGCTGTCATCACGCATCTCCGATCAGAGCCAGTTCTCCACACATCCAGTAGTTTCCTCTTTTGCGTTTTCTTGTACCATCCAGTAGTTTCCTCTTTTGCGTTTACTTCCGAAAATTTTTGGCTTTTGGCTACTGTAGCACTTTCGTTTGTATTTAGCAAAAATTGTCCAATTATAGACTATTTAGGATTCAAAGATTCGTCTCACGATTTTTCGGCTAACTGTGTAATTAGTTTTTTTTTCGTCTACATTTAGTAGTCCATGCATGTGTCGCAAGATTTGATGTGACGGAGAATCTTGAAAATTTTTTGTTTTTGGCTTGCTTCTAAACGGGGCCTAAGTTCTGCAAATTTTTGCCACTGACGTTGCAGGCTTGCGGCATATGGGGATGTGTGTGTGCTTATTTGGCAATCGTATATTAGTACTGTTTTTGTGGAGGTGTTGTGCAAACAAGCGTTACTATGATTATCAAAGGTTTTTAGACCCACCGTGCCCAGTGTCACAATGGTCATTCGTGACGGTGGCTGGCATAAGTTTGTATGTTTATTTACTTTTTGTATTTTATATCCAGACCAATGCAATTTGTGTCCGTGAGCGGGTGTTGAAGGTATAGGACAAGATTTGCCCATTGATTAGACTGTCTTCAACAGCCCTCATCCAAATCAGAGACCCATTCGTTCGTTTGGGTCGCGCCGCTTGCGTGGAGACCCAAAACTCAGCGTTCTCCAACAACCGACGCAAATACGCCCTCTCCTCACTCTCTCTCTCCCGCGCAGCCCCTCCCTCTCTCCCGCATCCAGCCGGCGACGACATCCATCCCTCCTAGATCCGGCGGTCGCGGGCAAGGAGGAGCCTGGATCCGGCTGCGCGGACGACCAGGAGCTCGAATCCGGCGGCCGCGCCCCGCTCCCCGCCTCGCCCGGCGGCCTCGCCCTGGGCGAGCAGGAGCTCGAATCCGGCGGCCGCGCCCCGCTCCCCGCCTCGCCCCGGCGACCTCGCCCTGCTCCCCGCGGGCCTGCCTCGCCGTCGTCCCGCCCCGCCACGGTCCCGCCTGGAAGCACCGGCCGCGGACCCGCCTCGCTCCGTCGTGGGCCCGCCTCGTCGTTGTCGTCCGTGCTAGAGAACTGCGTCGTGGGGAGAGAGACGACGTATTTTTGCCTAACGCCTCGCCGAGCACGCAAAATGGCCACTGTCTTTGTGTCCTCTGTTGGAGCGCGATTTTAATACCCAAAACACTGTCCGCGTCCTATTTTGGATTTGAGTTGCCCTTTGCCTACGCTGTTGAAGACAGCCTTAAGGAACCTTATTTAGGGCGTCTTCAACAAATGAGCAGTGGACAAATCTTGAACCTTATGGATCCATAAAAAGAAGCAATCCAAGAATATGTATGAAATGCAGTCGTGAATTAAATTTTATGTTCTAAGATGGAGGTGTTTTGATTTAGGGTCTCTACAAACTAAAGTCAACTTTGTACATATAAAAATACGCACAAGTATATATATAGAAGACACGCACTAGGTTTTTTTTATGTATTTTTATCCCGCATTTGTTACATAAAGCGTATCTGACCATTTTATTATTGGGATACAAAAACTCTTGATATCACTGCTGGATATTAGACATCTCAATAGTGCGAAGATAATTGCAATAAAAACGGACCGTGTTTATTCAGTGATAGTACTAGGCTTGAACCTCAAAAAAACGTCGCACGCGAGAAAAAGGCTTTACGGACAATTCACAGCTCCCTAGAACGCGGTGAAGGGGATATTTGATGCAATACGACAAATTTTCGCTATTAATCATTAAACAAGAACCCAGTTACAACCAGAACTTGATGGCATTGGGAAACTATGAACGATTGGCTCGATTAGGACAGTCTTAGTGGTGTTTTATGGACATTAAATGAGCTAATGTAGCACATTATAGATGTGGCATAATATAGATGAAGAGAGAGATGATTAAAGTTTTATGAGATAAAATAAATTTTATGAGGATAAAACTTATCTACACTGTTTCAATCATATGGGAGTCTTAAAAACTAGGATATGAAATTGTGGCACAACCGCCTAATCTAATACCTCTCATGAGTACTTGTCTTCCATTAGACACTAAGTACTCAAGGGAGGACACTAAATTACGCAATTCCGTCGAGCACAACCCAAGGGAGAATCCGAAAATCTATATTTTTCCATCAGGATCACAAATGAGAGAATAAAGCTTACAACATTCTTAAGACATTTCTTACATCGCTTTCCATGCAACATCAGAGTATAATATTTATTGTTTATAACAACGGAATATAACCATGCTATCAGAGTTTCAGCGAAAATAAAACCACTTAACGATAAGTTAAACATTAACATGATGATCCGTTATATACATCATAACAGGTTATAAGTTTTATGGGCATTAAATGAGCTAATGTAGCATAGTATAGATGTGGCATAATATAGATGAAGAGAGCGATGATTAAAGTTTCATGAGATAAAATGAATTTCATGAGGATAAAACTTATCTATACTGTTTCAATTATATGGGAGTCTTAGGAACTGGGATATGAAATCTCCCCTTAGACTCACCTTAGTAGGATCGTAATTCACAACTCACAAGCTCGGTGAAAAGATAAGTACTCCCTCAATTTCATGAAAAGTTGCATAAGCATTAAATAAGCACCAAATTAGTAGATATGCTAAAATGACACCCTACTAATGAGGAAAGAGATTACCAAAGTTTTATGTGAGTAAAATGACACAATATTATTAATATTTATGGCTACTAGTAAATATAATTTTATATTTGGTAATTAAATAATGATATTCAATATTAATATTTTTATATAAATTTGGTCAAACTAAAACCGCCTGGAAAAACTAGGAGTTTCGAGTTTTTTCATCGAGCAACTACAACTTTATTCCGGGACCCCACCGGATACCATGAAGAACACGCGTTCCTAATTCCCATCTCTGAACGCAACGGGTGCCAGAACCTCAGCTATAAAAACGCACGCCTCCTCCACAAACCATCCATCCATTGGGCTCTCGCCTTCTGCACTAGCAACGCGAGTTCCCCCACCAGGAGATAGCAGAAGCCTACGACTGCGGGCTAGTAGAGAGAAAGGAAGCGAAGAAGTTTTGCAATGGAGTGTGGGTACCCCTGCAACGGCGGTGCCTACAACAAGGAGAAGAGGCCGCCGCTCAAGAGGGGCCAACTCAAGCTTCAGATAGTTAGGATCCTGCTGGGCAACCTCATGGCGCTGGCCGCCAAAAACAAGTGTTGTGGCTTCGGTAGATAAGTGAGCAGGAGCAGTGCTTGCAGTAGCAACTATCTAACTCAGTTTGAGACTGAGGATATGTATCCTTATCCTGTGGCGCTTCATATAGAGACTATGTAAACCGAAAAGTTCATGTTTTTTTCTTTAATTTGGTACCTTTTCATGCCAAGTTTTGCTCGTTTTATCACTTCTCTTCTTCTCACCTCTCTTGTAACTAGGGGTGAAAATGGTATGGATATTTTCTAACCGTATTCGAGACCGGAACTGCCATATCCGAGTCCGGATATTCAACATCCGATACCGTATCCGTATCTGAATACTTAAATCGCATATTTATGATGTCGATATCTAATCATATCCTATCCGGCATGGTTGACACTATCCGTATTCGAATCCGAATCCGAACAAAAATATAAAAACAAATGCAATATCAGTGATATCCGTCCGTACGATCCGTTTTCATCCCTACCTGTAACGCCTTCAAATTCTCCTCTTCTGAATTAAGCAAACCTACGACGTCGCTCGGGCAATCCATGAATCACGATTCTCTGCAACTGGAACTATCTATGCTTATCTGGTGATAAACTAATGCTATGCATAACATAAGACTATCAGAATACTTCTCATCTAGGTGGATGTTGATGCCCATTTGAATAAATTTTGGTTCATTTTGCAATATACGTGGATATACATTTCAAACACACCATCGCAATATTTTCTTTTTTTAGTTGCTTCCTTTAGATATGTCTTTAATGAGTTAGTGTGCCTTCATATAGTGGTGGAGCGTGGGGATTAATTAAGGGGGGTAGAGGCTAAATTGATAATAAAATTAATGTATGATTTTTGCAAGAGGTCGTTGATGCAAATGCCTTGTATTTATGCAATATATCTACAAAACAATCTACTTTTGAGCTGTGTACAAAGAATACTAGTAGTTTCTCCATATAATACAACCTAGTTTAGAGAAGAAATAAAGTATACATGTGGAAAGGACCTAGTTTCACCTCTGAGAGGCTCCACCAGTGTTGTCGTAGGAGTCCATCTTTGAACAGCCCATGCAATATGCTTTTGTTTGAACCTAAAGCTTGAGCTAGAGACCTTATAATAGACGTTCTGTGCGATGGAATTGTTTGAGCTTGTGACACGTCAGCATCAACCTTTTTCCGATCACAATTCTTAAGCTTTCTACTTTGAGTTGGACTAAGATCCTTTGACCCAGTGCCAACATTTGCATTTGCATGTCCATATTCATTGCTTGAGTCATCCAGCTCTTGGTGGAACACGATGCCCACTTCCTCACCACACTCACCATATCCTACTCCATGGCCTTAAAGTAGGCATTAAAACAAACCTCCAGGTTAGTTGTTTAGTGCATATTGCCATTCACACAATATGTGCATTCGATAGTGGATAAAACTTTAGCACGATAGGTTCTAATCATATCAATTAGCTTATCAAACGAGTTTAGAAAAGTAAATCTATCGGCACAAGCGAGGTTGCAAAAATATAATGCAAAATAAATCCAAAATGGTGACTTTTTATCGAGGTATAAAAAATCGTGTGCTATCTCCTAATTCTTGCTGGATCCCCTTGCAAGGAATGTTGAGCTCCTAATTGGATAATCCTATGCATAGTCGATGTGTCTTTCTCCACACAAAAATGGGTCTTTGCCTTACCTTATCCACCATGGTCCCCTCCGTCTCCACTGAGTTGGCCAGAAGGCTGATGGTCTCTCCTACCTTGCACAACACCGGTCGCCACTACACAAATGACGTTGAAGGGTCTTGCAAAATTTACAAGCCCTAGATTATAACTCTTAGTGTGTGTTGGTGATCTATTATGCCAAATTTGACCTCCAACATATCTTGAATAACCGCAATTTCAAAGCTAACACCTAGAAGATCTTTGCTGAAGCTAATTATTTCCATAAGATTTGATGAATCCGAGTACACCAAGAACTCATTACCTAATTTGAGCATTTTTGGACAAAGTCACAGGTCAGCCTAGGCCAGTTTGTGTTAGCTCCTCGTGTCCCCTTTGCTCCTATGCAAACAAACACAGACACAATACATCAAGAATGTGGGATGGAGGAACAATGATCTAACACGAGCAGGCCTCCGCTCCTAGATTGAAGGGCACCACACCCAGCACTACGAAACAAGGACATTTTGGTCCACTGCTCGGCTCTCATTCTAGTTTGGCGGAAAGGTGAAAAGCACTTCAAATTTATTCTCAAACTTTGCTCAAGAAGAGCACAAAGCTAAAGCAATTGAAGATGGTTATAGTGAGTTAATTGTTTATCCACTATGAAATAAATGAACTTATTTCCTCCTTTTACACCTGTAGGGGCATCAAGTCCTATTTCAAGTTTATCCTTGGCTGGTCCCTACACATGCACACCAACTATCAACTTATAGGACAATCCAAAGTGTCAGTAGAAAAGGCGGTTACATAAGGTGAACACCCATAGGTGAATCAAATGAGTTTGGTCACCCTGGATCTTGCCTCCTCTAGCATGCCAGCTCACCAATGAGAATGCCTTGTGAATACCTAGTGAGGCCATATATATAGCACGTTAGCGCCACTCTTTCAAACATGTGGAAGAAGAAGCATTTGAAGCTGAAGTCCTACCACACTACTCAGAAATATAGAGAGAAAGGTGAGGTGAGAGTGTTGGGGGAGTAAAAGTTTTCACCATTCAACTTATTCTCCACATTGTACCTCGGGGGAATTAAGCCCAATGTCGAGTGAGTTCCTATCTTATGTTCGCCAATAGATATGCTCATTTTATTTGAGAAACGATCAAGTTCTTTACTTGTTTGCTACGGGCATTCTCATTTGTAGTAAAATAGCATGTAGTTTATTGTGAGTGTATTTATCAATAGCTGTGGTATAGATAGTTACCAATAATGTGGATGCGATGTCTAGACTAGAAGTTACCTTGGATTGCACTCAACCCCATATAGCCATATGAGTCAGTAGGTGGTGACAATCCTATCTATTCTTTGTATCGCACCATGTTTGAATTGTTGTATAGGGACTTTACGCTAGTTGTTGTTCACCCTCACCGCTTCATGGTCATGACCTCCTTTTGCCCAAAGTAACAAAGCTAATGAATGCTACAACCTTATCGGATAGAAAGAGCGAAATGAAGATTTTGATAGATACTCTCTCTACCTAGTGTAGAGATCATGTGTCTATGGCCATGATTTGAGTATAGTTTTGGTGAGTTGATGATAACCCAATCACTAGGTCTAACATGTGCATTAAGATGTATTCACATTTTTCAAGGTCCTAGGGATGAAAGAAATCAAAAAGAAAAGAAGACATTGAAACCAGAACAAAGAGAATTTTGAATTCGGCTTGTCTCGTGACTCTATAGCCTATAAAATTGGTATGATATCAGTTTCCAAGTTTATATATTTTCACATGATTTAATGTGAGTCAAAGATCATAAAAGATGGAGTTAGGAGCAAAAAACTTATGGCCAAAATATCGAACATCAAACAAGTGGAGCTTACTGATGTTCACCGAATGATCTGTCAAGGATTTCAACTGATCAGTTACAAATATTTTTTCTAGGATATTGTAGAGAATTTCATAAGCTTTACAAAAGTACAAGATAATTCAAATCTGAGTTCAGAGGTAGGAGATACGACCAATTTATCAAGACACCAATGTGTTGAAATTGTGAGCAGAGAGGAAGATCTAGTGCTATTTTAAATCGTGTGATGCATTATTTTTTAGTTTTTTTTCAAAATCTTGTAGAGCATTTCACAAGCTTTAGAGTACAATATCATAAAAAGGGACATCAGAGCTACGAGGTATGGCCAAAATACCAAGAAGACAATGTGTTGAAATAGTACCACCACATGATCCGATGCTCACTATTTTTGACCAATGGATCATCCAGTGATGTCTAGTAAATAGTGCACACAATTACAAAGTACCACTATATGATTCGGTGCTATTATTCATGGGTCAGCAGATATTCATGTTATGTCCAATAACGGTGCATAGAGTCCACATAGTATCACTGTATGATCTGGTGCTACTATTTCATACTACAAGTCATCTGGTGCTCACATGAGATTGTGATCGTTGGAGCAACAAGTAGTTTGTTTGGGGCTATTTATACCTCTCCAACGGGCTTTTTCAAGTGTACCGGGGACCATATAAGCTACATGGACTTGCCACACTTGAAGATACACTCCAACATTATATGAGACCTTGGTGATCATATCAAAGGCATAATGAGAGCAATTAGAGAGTGGCTATAGTGCATGTTTTTAAGCCTTGCTTGAGAGGGAAGTTGAGTTGATCTATTGTAAGCTTGGGCCGCTAGGGACCGCGATGCCATTGTGATTTAGCATAACAATGTCGATCCTTCAATCTTGGTGTGGAGTGACATCGACTTGTTGTGCAGGGGACTAGGGCAGAAGCTTGGTTAAGAACAAGAGGGGCCATGCACCCCTTGCCTCATGTGCTCTCCACTATATAAATAGTAACTATAGTACTGTTCATGTATATGTGACTAATGATTGATTATATAGACTGCCCCTCCTCCTATCTTGGTCAAGCTCTGCCACTATAGGGATGATGAGACCCCCTCCTTGTTGAAGAAACTCCATGGCCAATGACACCTTGGTGACTGAGAGAGTTGGGCAACAAATTGTGAGCCTTAGGCACTTGTCTTGGTCTATAGTGGTCTTTGTGGCTTTCCATCACCATGACCCGGGGTAAGGCTTGGTGATTAGGAGCATATCCTTTGTGGAGCTCGAATTTGAACTAGGGATTGTGTTTTGGCAATGGATAACATGGGATAAATGTTCGTCTATGGAGTTTTCCCTCTCTTAACTTATTATTTACCTTATGTACTTAAGGTTCTATTGTGTGCTTGACTTGTGTGGCCCTACCTTTTCTACATTGTCATAGCCTCATTGGTAGGACTGGCTCTAGTTTGTAAAAAGCTTGTGGGTTGGTTAAGAGAGGGCGCACTAGAAAACCTAAGGTGCAAATCATGCTAGTTACTTTATACATTTTTTCTAGTGTAGATCAAGTTGTCTCAAAGTTTAAGTTTATTAAGTAACCCAGTTTAAACCCCCTCTGTCTCACGTATCCCTACACCCATCAATATCATTTTTATTGTCTCCTTCATCACCATCCTAAGTCAACTTAGATTTGTGCCTAGCACACTTCTCATTCCATGTGAAAAATACTCTAGAATACTCTCAGGTGAAAGCCACATCACTATTTGTTGGGTATTGGCCCAAAATTTAGAAGCCAAGGGTGTCCTCAGAGTTATCTAAATGAACGATAGATCTTCTTGGATTTCCATGCCTTTAACATCCCTAGAAGCGAATCATCCTTCATCCTAATATGAAGACCCATTGAAAAACCTGTTGAACCAAACAAAAATTTGGAATGGAAGAGATTTTGTTATTTTCGCTCTGACATGCAATACTAGAGTAGAGTCAGAACCAAAGTCGGACCATAGAGAATTGGCTATCATTGCCACTTTAGCTGATTTGGCTCAACCAAATTGGGAGGAAGAAGTCGAGCACCTCATTCAAAATGAAGAGCCGAATACATATATGGAGCTTGATAAATAGGAACAAAAGCAAAGTCCCATCTAGCTCAAACCTTTACAAATCAAAATAAAGTTTAAAGGAGGAGGAATGACATTCCAATAAAATAAGAGGAACGAGTTGATTTCTCGTTAGACCGATATTTGCTGGCAGATGTGTATTAACTATAGAGAACTAAATAAGAACTTTACACAGTTATTTTTGTTACTAGCTAGCAAATCACCGGCGAGCTCAACGTTGGGTAACCCAATTTTTCAACATGTATAATTAGTTGTACCCTTAAATACCATTGGTAGCAAAAATAATGGGTATTTAATGAATACCATTGAATCCCTCGCCTAACATATGTATGTAGTTTGCATGTATCGACTAATTCAACAGAAAAAATAATACTCCTGGCCCTCCATTCCTAATATAAGACGTTTCGATTTTTCTAGGTACATTGCTTTTTTTCTATGTATTTAGACATACACTATATCTGTATAGCAAAAGCTATATATGTAGAAAAACAAAAACACATTATAATTTAGAATATAGGGAGTATAAACTAAAGAACCCATTCACTCGGTTTAACATTACACCCAAACAACCGAATCACTACACCCAAACAACCCCCATCCCAAAACAACCACAACAGTTCAAAAGGTTTAAAAGTGAAAAAATTCTAGTGCCGGGCTCCCTTAAACAATCGTTGCTTTTCCGACTGCTGCAATGACTCGGTGGTCCGGTCATTGCTGTTCTTTTGGGGGAAGAACATAGCTCTACTCCTTGTCATCATTAGAGCTTCGCCCGCCGAAGCGCCTCTATTCCTGCGCCTGCGCTGTCGATTACCACTTCCCCCTGAAACGAACCATGCATGCCAAACAGCTCACACGATCCCTCACTCACATGCCCTGTAGCAGTCCGCGTGTTTGGTTTGTTTTGGTTTGCTTGGCCCTTTCTAGTTTCCACGTTCATTCACGCATGCGCGCACGCGACTGGCGACGGACGCCGCTGCTGCCGCGGAGCAGATGAGATGAGAAAGCGCCCCAAGCCCCGCGAATTTTTTCCCCCTGCCTCCCGCGCGGTTTCCCTCCAACCCTCCATCCCATGTGCGTCATTTCAGCCGCTTCCGCCGCCCCGCCTTCCCCACGGCACAGCTCGGCTCGGCTCTGCTCTCACGCGCACCACCGGCACCACCACTGCGCCACTACCACTACGCTCCCCCGACACCCCATTTGCCGCGCTGTGCTGTAGCACGCAGGTGTAGACGCCGCCCGCCTAATCCTGCGAGTTTTCTCGGAGAGGCGCGTTCGGCCAGGGCTGGTACTGGTACGGCGCGCGATCTGATCCGGCCCTTTTCCAGTTTTCCCCCGGCGCCTGAGCTGTACCCGTGCCAATCAATCATCGAAGCGGGTGAGGAAATCTCGGCACATTCGGCTTGTACTTGCCCGCACCTACCGCCTTTGCCGGCCGCGCCGCGCGCTGCTGGTCAGAGCCAGAGGCACCGGACGAGGTCAGCTGCCTCCGCGGTTCCGTCCTCCCTTTGACGCTTCAAGGAGACATCGCTCGAGCTCCTGAGCTATCCTTGGTCAATGGGAGTGGCTGAAGGTGGCGTGCGGACCTAAAATCCCCACTGAAATCAAGGCAACTGCTCAAGCAATCTCCCTGGTCAGTGGTCAGCAACAGCAGTAGCAGCTGGAGTGCTGTTGCGTATACTCCGCGAGTGCAAGGACTGTGCTGGGTGCAAGCACAGTTCTGCTTCCACTGCTTGAAATCTACTTCCACTCCAGTGTCCAGTGTCTTAAAAGATCTCCAGGGGAGAGCTGCATTGGCAGGTTGCCTCTGCCCCTGCCCAGGCATTGGAGCTTGTCGTCCCCAGTGGCAATGGGTCACCAATTCGCGGCTTTGGTGGTGGTGCTGCTGCTAGTGTTAGCGGGGGTGGCGGCCATGGCCACTGCTGACCAGGAGAGCGACCGGATCCGCGAGCTCCCGGGCCAGCCGCCCAACGTGGGGTTCTCGCAGTACTCCGGCTACGTCACCGTCAACCCGACGCGGGGGCGCGCGCTCTTCTACTGGCTCGTGGAGGCGGTGCCGGCGGCCGGGCCCATCGCGCCGCTCGTCCTCTGGCTCAACGGCGGGCCTGGGTGCTCGTCAGTCGGCCCGTTCCGCATCAGGCCGGACGGCCAGACTCTCTACCTCAACCCCAATTTTTGGAACAAGGGTGCGTGCTCTTTGAGCTCAGTTGGACATGGAATCGATTCTGCAATGCTGGTGCCGGATGTGGCTGATTTGTTTCCGGTTTGCTTGCTTCACGGTGACTGCAGCGGCCAATTTGCTCTTCCTGGAATCGCCGGCCGGCGTGGGGTTCTCGTACTTGAACTCGTCGCTGGACTGGATCTGTACACCGCAGGAGATGCAAAGACAGGTAAAACTGATTCATGGCCATTCTTGTGCGAGCTGCCCAGTTACCTTGGTTCATCAAGAATTCAGGTACCAACCTCTTGTACTTGCCTTTGTCTTGTCTTGTAGCACTGGATGCCTATGCTTTTCTCGTGAATTGGTTGGAGAGATTCCCACAGTACAAGTACAGGGAGTTCTATATTGCTGGAGAAAGTTATGCGGGTAAAGTTTGTGTGTCACAAGTCGTGAATTATGTTTGCTGGCTCATTTTGGTGTGAAAGAGTTGAATTGTTTGGCCTCTGGTGCTTGCAGGGCACTATGTTCCACAGTTAGCCCAGCTCATATATCAAAAGAACAAGGGCGTTCAGAATCCGACAATTAATTTCAAAGGATTCATGGTAAATCTCAGGCTCCATTGTTATCTGTACTAGTTCCACTTTATTTATGCTTGTTTCTGAAGTTTTGTAATTCCTGAAAAATTAAGGTAGGCAATGCAGTCACTGATGACTACCTTGGTACCTTTGAGTATTGGTGGACTCATGGTCTGATCTCTGACAAGACTTATCACAACTTGAAGGCGACATGCTTGCTTGAATCGTCACAACACCCTTCACCTGACTGTGTCAAGAACCTGAATCTAGCCAGTGCTGAAGAAGGCAATATTGATCCTTATAGTCTGAATACAAAGCCATGCAATGACACTGCCTCTCTCAAGCTTGGCTTCGGTGGACGCTATGTAAGTGCCTTTCTTTTTTTCATTTTTGAATTTCCATTGAGTAATCTTGTTGCGATATTGTTTCACATATCTACTTTTCCAGACTTCCATTTCTTAATCACTGAAATAGTGATTCCTTTTACTTTTGAGACCATTCACACTCAGCAGAGAGCAATGCAATGTCAATCACCAGATGCTACTGAAACTCGGATGGTCAAGCATGATGCAATTACTTTAACATGATGCAGTAGCTCCATTTAGATACCAAATTAACACGGAGCATAATAAACAGAATCAGTTTTCTGTCAACCCAGTTAGTTAATGTTAGTTTTGTGCTGTAGTGGTTCAGAAAAGAGCAAGAAAGGTCCATCACAAAAGCAATCATTATTTTTGGCAACAGCCAATGGTACATAAGGTAACTGGATGGAGTAAATAGATTCACTAACAAGGAAATATACAGTTTGTGCTTGCTTATTACTTCGGGCAAGTTTGTATATATGCACACAGTGCATTTATCCAACTGTGACATCTAACACTTGATCTTGCGCAAAAAAAAAGGCATCTAACACTTGATTATTGATTCTACTGTGCATTTACACTTGTGTTGGACAATTTACATTGGATGTACTTCTATGGAATAAATGGATACAGTTCTGCAAATCTCTACTGTGAATGAATTTATGTTTGTTCTTTTTCCTAATTGCTGTTCATTAACATTGCCTTCTAAACTTGATTCACTGTATATTTGTATCAAAGAAGATATTTGGGTCATTTCCTTTCTATGTCTAATTACATGTTCCCATCCACAGCCTTGGTTGTCCAGAGCAGGGGCGGAGCTACAGGGTGGTCCGGGTGGTCCATGGACCACCATGTGCTCGGCCCATACAAAGCCCATAGATACAGGAAGTTTGGATCCTGAGCAGCCAAACATCAAATACATCGGAGCGTCTACGGCCTTTCGCCAATACGCGTCGTGCGGCCCTTCGCGAATATGGCCGGTCTACACCCCTTCGTATCCCTTGCTGTGTTGTGCGGACGTGCGGCGGTGGCGGTCCGGCGGCAGGCGCCGGACGACGAGCGACCAGAGGCTGTGAGCGACAGCAGATGGGAATGTAGGTACGTCTCCGGTCTCCAATTAGCCTGCTCGTTTAGTCAGGTTTGTTTTTTTTCCTCCTAATCTCTCCCAGTCTGAAGGAACGCTGAACGCAGAACGCCCTAACTCATGCAGAAAACCTTATTTTATGCTGTGTCATTAGATTACATTATTGGAGTGCACGGTAACATTGGACTATTTAATTTTAATCGTAGGATAGGATTTTTTTTTCTGTCAATTGATTATTGGAATGGTAAATTAAAACAATATTTTATTCTCTTGCAGACTTACTGAATATGAAGAGGAGCGGTGATATTGCCTCTCTTCTTCGAAAAATAATTAAGATGGGTGATAGCCTCCTAGATGATTGTCTAGTGACTTTTATTGAGCGGGATATCTTCTTACAATTGAGTGATGGAGATCATCCACACTTTCATGGCTATTGGAAGGCGTAGGCCTGACAAAAAGTGTGGTATTGTTCTTCAACTATTACGGGCATGTAATATGAACTCTGTATGTCCTCTTTTTCTTTAGTTGCGTTTTGCAATTCATGTACTTCGTCTACCAACATGTTAAGTTTATAGCGGTTATAAAAAAAAAGACAATGGATCACCATAGCTACAAATCCTGGCTACGTCAGTGGTCCAGAGCCTATGATCCTTGTACTGAAAGATATGCAAATATTTACTACAACAGGCCAGAAGTGCAGATGGCATTGCATGCAAATACAACTGGAATTCATTACCCTTGGCACACATGCAGGTTATAATGATTGTACTTGACAGTATACATATATTTGATGTTCCTTATTTAGACATGTGAACTCATGTACACTATCTGTCACAGCGATATCGTTGGATCCTACTGGGCAGATTCCCCAAGATCTATGCTTCCAATCTACCAAGAACTGATAGCAGCTGGTATCAAGATCTGGGTTTTCAGGTGAGCACCAGGTGGCTTTAGCCTCTCTTGTGTTATTTTTCATGATAGCAATTTTACTGGGTGTGCTCACATCTGATACATATTTTGGTCAGTTCAAGGTGAGTGATATCATTAGTTATTATCTATAGGTGATTTCATGTTCTGTAATTGTAATATCATTTTACCATTTAATATTGGTATTGAACTCCTTGTATAAATGGATGTTTTCTCCAAACATTTTAACTTATGAATGAATCTTTCCTCTCTTTGGGGAAAAAAACTTTGAACCTTCTCTGAAGCTAAGTTTTCATGCAAAATAATGTGTTGTATTATCATGGATTGCAT
This sequence comes from Miscanthus floridulus, assembly GCF_019320115.1. Lineage (NCBI taxonomy): Eukaryota > Viridiplantae > Streptophyta > Magnoliopsida > Poales > Poaceae > Miscanthus > Miscanthus floridulus. The sequence goes on along the minus strand of NC_089585.1, from coordinate 120,972,079 downwards.
TGACTATTGACTTAGGTGCATTTTTCCTCTTTACCTGTTCACAGTGGGGATACAGATGCTGTGGTTCCTGTAACTGCGACAAGGTACTCAATAGATGCTCTCAAGCTTCCAACAGTGGAAAATTGGTACCCTTGGTATGACCACGGGAAGGTCAGTACAAGAACAGTGCTCTATTAAGAAAATTCTGGAGCAGAATTAATTTGCCAACTTAATCTTAATGGCTATTTTTCTGATGTCACAGGTTGGAGGTTGGAGCCAAGTTTACAAAGGACTAACCCTTGTAACCATAGCAGGTGTAGGACATGAAGTGCCGCTGCACCGGCCTCGACAAGCTTTGATTATGTTCAGACACTTGCAGAATAAACCAATGCCAACACAATAGCCAGTCGAAGCAAAATTATAGTGTAAACTACCAGTCATATTTAATACTTTTCAATTTCTTTTTACTTGATTTGATTGTTATTGTTACAACATATTATTCAATTATCTCGATTGAATGTATGTATGCCCAGTAGCAAATAGGTATACCTGAAATTTGTACTGCTGGAGCTAAAGAGCTCCACTGTATATGATAATGATGATTTTTAGCATTATTGTCCTTCGCCTTCAGTCTTATAATTTGCTTAAGAAAATAGCTGCTGTTTTTCCTATTTGCATATTGTTTTTTTTATCATAACCATGTCGTCCAACTAAGGTACTAGTATGAACCCACCTGCCCCTGACCCCTTGTTCTCAGTGAGCTGCTGCATATATAAGTGCCTTAATTTATAAAGAAACTGCATTGTTTGTGGCTAACAATTCTAAGGGACTATTTAGCTCCTAGAGCAGCTTCTAGAGGAGATTTGCCAAACCGTTTTTTACCCAAAGAACGTGATTCTATTTTGATTCCATAAAGTGATCCACTGAAATGAACTAGAAGGGTTGCCTATAATCAATTCTATATAGAAATTGTCATAGAGAACCACTTCTATCCATAGATTCTCTTCTCTCGGACAATCACTTCCCATAAAGAATCATGAGTTGGACTTGATGTACCAAACAAGCCTTAATTGCGTAATTTGGATGCCTACAGTAAAATTCAAATACTAATGAGTAAATTATATCACTGTACCAGTAAATGCTTTTTCTCAAGAAAGGAAGAATGCTAGAAAGCTAAATCATTCGCACATGCAAGTGAGACAAGACTAATCAAAATTGCAATTCCATGACATAATACAAACGCTATGGATCAATCGAAATACAGCAAACTTAATCATTTTCCTAGCGCCAACCAAAATTTCAACAACCATGTCGCTGTAAACTTACCGATGTACAGAGGAAACAAAGAGCCACTACAAACAGCAAGATGACTGAAAGCAGCATGCAGATGATCAAACCTCTGAAAAGTCTAGGCATGCCAAGATGTCCCCTTGCTGCATTTTGTCCTCCTGCACTGCATACACCACTCACATCCCCAGGTTGCAGCAAATTCAAATTCAACCAAGCTGGAGGAAGAACATGGCGCAGCACCAGCAACTCGACACCTGCATCATCGATGTGTGAAGGGAACAACAGCAGCAGAATCTTCTGACGACGGCTGCAGCGCGCTGATCTTGATCACGTAGTTCTTCTGGCTGGACACGATGCTGCTGCGGCCCGAGCCCAAGCCGGAGCTCCGGCGCATGTCATCCGAGGAGCCGTCGCCGTCGAACAGGCTGGAGCTGGAGTCCCTGGCGGCGGCGTCCTCCTCGTCGTAGGCGTTGCCGATGCGTCCGCCGCACTTGCGGCAGAGCAGGCGCGCCCGCCTCCTGAAGAGGCCCCAGGAGCGGGTGGAGCGGAAGTAGGGCATACAGGTGACCTCGTCGGTGAGCGTGAACCGGCTCTCGTCGACCGCGACGAAGGCGACGACGCCCTTCTTGATCTGCTTGCGGTACTTGGACCCGATGCCCTCCGTATCCCGCGCCGAGGAGCTCAGGTTCAGCGCGTAGCCGCAGTACCCGCAGCTGCCAGTAAACAGTGGGCGAGTGTGAGTGAGTGACATGTTGCCAGCCAGGAAAACCACCCGACAGTTGCAGGTGCAGAGGGCGTGAATGCTGGTACTTGAATATCTGTCGCTTTTGCAGAGAATTTGGCAGGTGTATTTCTCAGTTACCCTAATCAAAACCTTAAGTAAAGAGTGACACACCGAGTCTGGGTTTTGAGTATGAACTGGGGCTTCCGCTTGTTCTTAGCAAGCTTGCAGAGGCCAATAGGCGAAGGAAAATGATTGGGACAATTCGCATCAATCGCAAAGAATCGGATTCGACACACAGTAAAACGCCAAATACTGCGGTTCTCTGTGGAGAATCACATAGCGAATAGCAAAGAGAATGAATAGCAGTAAAGCGCAATTGAAACATCCCGTACTTCCTAGCGAGGATCAACGGATTTGAAATGTTTTGATCCAGGGCGGCAACAGAAGAAGGAAGTTGGGAAACGGCAGAGAAATAACCGAATCGCCTAGGAATCGAACCTGTAAGTGACGTCCTTGACGGAGTAGCTGTCGAGAGACCTCTCCATGGCAACGATTATGGTGGCTCGCTTCGCTGGAGCAGCCACTTTTCTCTCCTGCCGATCAGAGAGAGAGAACAGACGGGGTGCGACGAGTGCGAGTGGGGAGCGGGGGCCGTTCTCCTGCCGCTTTGTGCTTTTTCCTTGGCCGCCGATTGCTTTTACGTGCGCCGCTGCTTATTATACACTCCTCCTGCTGCTAGTTAACCAATTCTTTAATCAGTATCCTAGTTAATTAACAAGGCAGCGGCCAACCGGAATCGGCCAGCGCGTCATGGATTTAGCATGGGCGCTGGCTTCTGCTCTGACCAAAGCGCCATGCTATTGCAGCGACGGCCGTGCGGATATGGATGCAGGATGTCCAGGGTAGTGGAGGCGTGGCAACGTGACTAGTGCAGCGAAAAGAACCAGGGGGGCACGCATGTTTATACGGGGGGGGGGGGGGGGGGGGGGGGGGGGGGGGGGGCGGGGCGGGGCCGCGATGCGCTATCCTCGCCTGCGCGGCCGTGAGCCCGTGAGACACCCGGAGAGACCGCGAGAGTTGGGCGGCACGTCCGCACGGCACCGGCGCACCGCAGACGCCAGATCGTCAGGGGGGCGAAAATTGCGAAAATCCCCGGCCACGACGTCCAAATCGGCACAGGCGGAACCGCGCAGGACAAGCGTAGGCGAATTCATTGCGGAGCGCGATGTTGTTGTGACTTGCTGTGATTGGCGCCAGGTGGAGGCTGAGATTAGGTGCCCCGTGGGCCGTGATGTTTGGTCAGCGTCTCTACTTTTGCTCGTCCACGCTGGTCAGCGTCTCTGCTTTTGCTCGGCCATGCTCTCATCGGCATCTTGTGCGTCGATTTGTCATGGTTTTTCATCTCAAAGCTGAGCCGTCGTCATTGTTGCTGAAGATTGAGTATAGGTAGTATGGGAACCTATCCTCGATATCAGGAGTGAGCAAGATAGTGTGTACCAATACTTTTTGGTGGCTACATCATTGGCTGATCAGTAGTACAGTTTCAAACGTCTACAAAGTTTTTTTTCGCGATCGGGCCATTCACCCGTTTCTAAACGTCTACAAAGTAGGGACAGAATTTTCCCTTCATTTTGGTTCCAGCAAAACAGGAGGCAATCTCATGTCTCAGTTTCAAACATCTTGAAAGTAGGGGGAGTCTTCCCTTCATTTTGGTTTTAACAAAACATGATGCGCAAGTTTGAACAAACAAGGACCTCAGATGTGCATTTCTACACAACACTTTACAGTTTACATGTTGGTTGTTCACTACAAACTTGTAGAAGATCAGCCAGCAGTCTTGTCAATGATGTTCGGATTTGCGAAATGTTTTTAGTCCTCCACCACAAATGTTATTCCATCATGTTTCTTGAAATAGTGTGTAGTATGATCAACAACCTGCAAAGCCAGAAATGCAGCTGTGTGAAGCAAATGCAACGTTCTGTGCTCAACGTCAGATTACAATAAAATGGAAAAATTCTCACTGTTTCAGTAAACATTCAGTTGCATACAATGAATTTATCCATAAACAATGGAATAGTAAAGCCACGAAATTTCATTTCATATCATAAGGATTTCACAGCCTTGGGAGACACTGGTAAGTCAATTGGTAATGATGATATTTTAATCCAGAACATCCTAGCTCGTAAATAGCCAGAAGTAGCAATTTTAAACTTTTACTTGTGTTCCAACTTCAGCAAACTATAGTCCAAATCTGGTTATAGATCGTCAGTCATTTGCTGTCAGAATTCAGCAAACAATAATCCAAATCAGGTTATACGTCAGTCATTTGCTGTCAGAATAGTTGGGACTCCATCAGGTTTTCAACTACAGAAACAAAACAAAAAAAAAATCTAGGACTGCCGGCTAGTTTCATAGACAATAATTCAATTTGATAACATGGTCATTGTTACCACATTATATTACCGTATATGAACCAAGTGAAGGCTTCGTTAATCATGATATGGATACTTCACAAGCTGATATGTGAAAAATAAACAGAACCAAGTATATTTACAAGCGAGTTAACAGGGGCTATTTTTGCTTAAATTGTTTTATTAATCAATCTGTCGAATCAATTGTTACTTGCACAGGTATTAACATATGAGATTTGCATGTGTTATTTAAAGCAGATAGGTGAAGTCTAACAAAACAGGTAGGACATTAAGTGAGCATAGTACAGAAATGCAAATTCATCATAATGCTCCAAAAAGGCTGAAAGAAAGGAAATCGCGTGACGAATATACGAGAACATCAAATATGAAATCTCTAAAACAGAGACATACATCTCCATTTATCTACAGTAGTATGAGCTACTTCTGGAAGAAACTATGCTTAATATTGAATCAGCATGCTCTCATGCTCGGTTCATTTGAAAAATATTGAATCAGCATGGTGCATTCCAAACAGTGGTATATTGCTATCGATGTCTAGACCCGGTGATATTTATGTGTGTAGTACTGAGTACACTGCACTACTTCCAGGGTTTTGCTTGCTAAAAATATACCATGCTCCAGGAGAACATATAACTTCCAGGTTACAGGTTAATAACTTGCTTACTTAGCATTGAGATGACAAAACTACAGAGACCTTATGATATGATTACTTAATGCCAATAAGCGAAAAATGAACAGAACCAAGTATTTACTAGCAAGTTAACAGGGGCTATTTTTTGTTAAATTGATTTATCAACCAATCTGCCAAATCCAATTTTACTTGCACAGGCTATTAACACATAAGATTTGCATAGGTTATTTAAAGCAGATACATAGGTAATGTTGATTTTGCCCTTGAGGGCATATTATGCCCCCCATATGCATACACCGTTGGATACACATGGGATGCGTGTGCAGTAGGAGAGAGCACGTGCATCTAACAGTGTATGCGCATGAGAGCATATGCCCTTAGGGGCAAAATTTCTGCGTCCTACATGAAGTCTGACAAAAGAGGTAGGAAATTCAGTGAGCAACTGAGCATAATACAGAAATGCAAACTCATATGAATGCTTGTTGGAAAGTCCAAAGAGGCTTTTAGAGTTTTAGTTAGGTGAATCACGTGAACGATACACAAAAACACAAAATATTAGGAATAGCTAGATATCTCTAAATCAGAGATATCCATCTCAATTTATGTACAGTAACCATACAAGCTAATTTTGGAAGAGACTAAGCATGGACATTGATCCAGCACCGTGCCTAGGGTCGGTGAGATGTATGTGTGTAGACCTGTAGTACTGAATACTGACACTACTTCCAGGGTTTTGATTGCTAAATAACTATCACGCTCCAAGAAAACATATAACTTCCAGTTTTATAACTTGCTGACTACTTAGCATTGAGGCTACAAAACTACAGAGACTAAACTAATAGGGACCAATGTGTAACACTTTTTCTGTCAGGATCACCCGACACAAACACAACAATGAACTACTAGTGTCTAATTCAGTAATTTAGCACTCACGTTGGTGTTGCTCAGCTCCAGATTATAGAAATCAACAGCATCCGCCTTGAACAAAGGCCCGGCATGCCAGGTCCCCTTGTTCAGCTTGAGAAACTTGGAGCCGGAAACCCGGAACACGCAGACCTCGGCTGGATCAGGAGGCAGGTAATAGTGCCCTGCGGGAGACTGTAAGAGCTTCCTCCCCTCCGGGCCACTCTGCTCGGACGCTCCGTCCACGATCGATGGCTTGGCCACCCCGACGTACCAGTCCTGGCCGCCGATAGCGCCCAGGCACTGGGTCACGCTGGCGTGGTGGGTGATGTTCGAGAACTTCAGCGGCCGGTCCTGCAACCGCATGATGTAGAACCTGCGACGGAGAGAAGGGAGATGAAAAGGCTCGAATCTCTGGTCAAGTCCGGACGACACGATCTGAATTGGACTTCTCTCGTGCGGGAATTGGACTTCCCTCGTGCGGGCAGGATATAGTGGATTACGTACCTTGGGATGCCGCGGCTGAGGTCGAGCTGGGCGTCGTGGGGGCCGAACTCGTCGCCGTCGGGGGAGGCGGTGATGACCTGCCCGAACGAAGCGAAGGACTCGGGCGTGGCCTCCACCGCCCGCAGCTTCACAACCTTAACCTCCTGCCTACGTTCCATCTGCGCGGGCTGGGCGGCGCTGGCGCGCGCGGCGGCGGTGCGGGTTTTTAGCCCTGTGACGGGGGACGGGGTGGAGCCGGAGGTGAGGGGGGAAGCGGTGCGGCGGCAGTGGCTGGCATGGAGGGGGATGCACCCGCGGCCCAGGCCCAGCGCCTGCATCTTGGATCCTTTTTTTGTGGCTAGAGTGGCCTCAGGAGGACCGAAGAGCGGAAGAGGTGAAAAGCCCTGCGTCCAGGAAGCGTTCCACTCAAAAAAAAGAAAAGAAAAGAAAATATTCTGGCGTTCTTCCAGTTGCTGTGGCATTGCATGACGTGCGCCGTGCGCGTGTTCCCCTACGCGCCACGCGCCAGCCCTGTCCACACAGTGATTTGTCATTATTTTCCGGGTAGTTTGTCATTATTTTCCCCTTGGACACGCCAGCCGCTTGAACGCTTCCGGGTTTGTAAATTCGTACAAAGTCCAGTGTGCCTTGTGAAGAACAACAGTGATTTGTGATTATTTTCCGACCCAAGTTAAGCTTTTGCTAAGATTGAGCGTAGGGTGAAGGTAAACATCACCACATCATGTCCAAACGCTTTATTACGCTTTCTTTTTTCTTGATCACGTAAAAGGTCTGCGCGGCTTTGTACTAAGATAGAGAAAAAGTTTAATACAACACATCTTAACGACGTCCAAGATGGTTAGAAAAGATCTACATGGACGCTCAGACCCCATAGTGTACTGAAAGCTATGTTGTTGTTACATTGGACACTGATCAACCTAAATTACGGCGCCGGCTAGGAGTCTATGCCCAGGCTGCCAAGCGGCGGCGGCGCTGCTTGCATGGACCAACGTCGTTGTCTAGTGGGAACAACTCATGTAGCGCCTGCATATTACCGAGGTCCCCGCTGTAGATTCCTCGTACGTCTTCAGAGCCGATATCGAAGGAGACGACATCCCGCTAGTTAGCCCCAGACGCTTCAAGACAATGTGATCACCTCGTTTGGACGCCGGAATATATGATATGCTCTACGGCGCTATACACCTGCTCCTCTTGGGTAGCGCGGTTGGTGCACATTCGTCGTGGACCGTGACATCGGGCAGCTCCAGGGTTGGCGGCTGCCTCGTCTTTGTTATTTGCTCAGTGATACGCTTGAGGCAGTCTGCCGGCCGACGTCATGGCCATGGTCATGGCCCCCCTATACAACACTGGTAGAAACGGTAGGCACAAATCGGGCGAGCGCTCATGGTGTGCATGTGTACACGGCAGAGACCACAAGAGTGGATTGTTCGTTTTAAAACCTCCAGATAACAGAACATCAGCTAGCTGCCTTGCAAACTCGTTTCTGGAGGCAACATCCGCAACACACTGCATCAGCGCGGATCCAGAAAATTCATGAGGGGCTAACAACACTGCTGCTCGATTTTAGTCTCAGTCCCCTACACTATAAGAATTTGGCTAAAAATTTTATAGGGGCTCTATAGAGGTTCCACTTTCTGGTATGGGTAGGGGGGCTTGAGCCCCCCCCCCCCCCCGCACCACCGTTGGATCGACCTGCACTGCATGTAATCGCAAACTAAGCTCAGCCCTCGAAAACAGATACCCATCTGTTTCCTGAAATGGTGTGATGTGTGATCAACAATCTGAAAATAATAGAAGAGCAGTTTAGTGAAGCAAATGCCACAGTTCTAGCTCGGATGCATAAATAAAGACAGTACACAGCCAGACTTAGCAATTTAGGACCTCTATTTTTCTTTTTGCGAGGGAGAGCATCTCTATTTCTCCAAGAGTTTCCAATAAAACCCCTGAATTTAGGATTTTGGGCAACAATAGAAAAAACTCATCAACCAAAAAAGTTATAACTTTTCTATAGTTCATGATAATTTTTTCATAGCTTACCATGATTTTTTCACAGCTCACTACTAAACCAAACAGACCCAAAAGCTCGCTAAGTGGTCTTACGAACTGTCGAGAGAATATCGTCGGCAGTCCTCCGATGGGTATTCTATGAAGGTAGATTGATCGGTAGAGGAGCGTGTGATCAAGAACAAGAAGGCAACAGAGACACACGAGTTAGACAGGTTCAGGCCATCAGCGTAACGTAATACCCTACTCATGTAGTATGTTGGTTTGTATTAGCTATCGTATGATATTGTGTGACTTTGGAGGGGGTCCCTACCCGCCTTATATAGTCCGGGGGTAGGGTTACAAGTCGGTTAGATCTGAGAGATAACCGGAAAGTAATAACAGATTACAGGAATCTTAAGATCATACGTATCCTAACAGATCTCGTAGTATCTTCAGGATATCTTCCCGGTGTCTTGTGAGAGGCGCCGAGCAGAGTCGTGCCCCATAAGGCCTCGTCTTGTGGGCTGGGCCGTCCCTGGAGGCGTAGCCCATGTGGTCTGCCGTGGGTATCCGGGGTCATACCTCCCACAGCTAGTCCCTAAGCGCCTTATACCTGTTGTGCAACGCCGTCTTGAAGCTTGTCTAGGGCATGTGTGAACAAAGCTGAAGCAGTCAAAATCATGGTCCGACCACCAGTGATGAGTTGCCGAGCAGTTGTGAGCAGTTGCCGAGCAACATATACCATCACCGAGCAGCGTAAACCGTAGCCTGAGCTAGCGTAACCTAAGTACTGGCTTGCCATAAGGGTGTAAGGAGCTCAAGTTCAGAATCGAAAATTTCTTCGCAGTGGACCAAGTGTGCCCACTTAGAGTCCGACCACGAGAAAATGAGATAGCCTTCTTCAGCTTCAAGAGGCGTGGAGTCTTCCAGAATAAAGCAAACACATTCACCGCGAGGTGAAGTGTGCCCACTTAGTCCCCGAGCCTGATAGTAGATGACGCAGTCATGTGGTGCCAGGGTCCAAAGTAGAAAAAATAGAAGACCAGCCAAGCAGGCAGCCAGTCCCCAGACATAGCCTCGAAAAGCACATTCACCGCAAGATGAAGTGTGCTCACTTAGTCCCCGAGCCTGACAGTAGGTGACGTGGTCACGTGGTGCCAGGGTCAGAAACAGTAGTCAACTGAAGTAAAATCCCCTATGCGGAGAGGAACCGAGACGTAATGCTGACACAGTCCTCGAGCCACAAGAGGAAGTCTTAGAGAAAACCAAATATGGAGAAAATATCGGAGTAATGGCTATACAGTAGTAATTACTGAGCCATAACGATTGGCGGAGATGTCGGTGAAAATTCGGCGAGCCGTAACAAATTGTAGAGATAAATCGGCGATACGGGCTACGTTCGCGCAAAAAGCCCAGGTAACCGACCACCTTGCTGTTGCGGAGAATTTGAGGTGGCGTAAATCGTGAGAACAGTTCCCCAAAAACCCTCGAATGCAAAAAGGGTGGGAAAAGTGCTTTATAACTGTGCCGCCACATCCCGCGTTCCCACCTTTGCCACTTGGCCATTTCATCTTCCTCCTCAGCCTTCACATTTCTAGATTCGCATCCACACTTGCTTCCGCCACCAAACCCTAATCAGATCTGAGAGATGGCATAGAAGAAGGGAGCTGCCAAATCGAAGAAGACGAGCCCTAAGAAGGCGAGCGCCGAAGCCCGGCGTGATGAAGAATGGGTGTCGTCGCGAACGAGAGAAGCAGAGCTCAACAGATTGGTGGAAGTTGGCGTTCTTCCTGACCATGCTATCATCGGATGGCGGCCGACCCTCGGTGAGCCCTTCCCAACACCTCATACCGATGAAGTGGTGGTATTTGAGGATTATTTCTGGCGTGGGTTGAGATTTCCTCTTCATCCATTCCTGAGGGATTTGTTGGAGCTTTGAGTGGTTAGTCTGTGCAATCTCCACCCAAATACCATTTTACACATCTCTATCTTTATCCATTTCTGTGAGGCATATCTCAAAATCCTTCCCCCACTTCAACCTCTTCCGTCACCTGTTCTGGCTAAAGAGGAGGGGCGGTGGTAGTTCCAAGGCGGTCGGCGGAGTGTACCTTCAGCTACGTGATAGAATGGCGGGGGAGTACCTTATTGTGCCGCTAAACATGTCAATGAAGGGGTGGAATGCCAGGTGGTTCTACATGAGGCAGAGCCACCCAGCCTTCTGCTGTGATGCCGACCACATCCCGGAGAGCCAGAAGAGCTGGTCAGAGACACCAAACAGCGTAGATATGGAGCAGGTGAGGGATCTCCTTAGCTTAATAAAGGGTGTGAAAACAAACGACTGATTGGTGGCGGTGAGCTTTATAGTGCGCCGTGTTTGGCCCTGTAAGGAGAGAGCCCACCCTGCCTTTGAATTCAAAGGGGAGACCGACGGTACCCGGGAGAGGCCAGAGATGCTGTTGAGGGACGTTGTGGAAGAGCGGGCTGTAGAGCTATTCGCTCTGTTTGCCTCATTCAACATGTCAGGGTATACGAAGCCCTTAACTACAAGAATCTGCCTCCTTAGGTAAATATCTCAGTAGTATGTTCCTGATGTTTTTTTACCTTTTGTCATTTCTGAGCATTGACCTGATTCACTTATGCGAAGATCCACTCATAGGATAGGGTGGTGTACTTCTCGGGCATGCCGAGGAGTGACTGGCCGAAGGGAGTAGACGCCCGACCACCACCGTAGCTTGAGGAGGGAGCAATCAACATCTCGTCGAAGAGTCCGTCCCCGGTGTCAGAGAAAATCTAGGGAAGAGGGCAGTGGCAGACGAGCTGGCCTAGAAGAAGAGGAAGACGGCGGCCGCCACTCCCCTCAAATCAGGCGACATCTTGCTTGGTGGTGCCCAGACCACTCGAACGTGAAGGACCACAGTGTTTGAGTGGTCAGATGATGATGAAATTCTGGTGGCTCCTCCATCGAGCACTGAAGCACCTCCGCGCACGGAGGAAGTCCTAGAGCGATGAGTAGAACCAAGGCCGATGGTGGGGGAGGCAGGACCTCCACCACAAAGCACGGAAGTCGACCCCATGGCCACGCCTAGGAGCTCGGGTAGGCGTCACCGGTTCAAGAAATTATACCGATAGACCAAACCGTAAGTATCCTTGTGTTGGAGTTTCTTTGTTGTTGTTTCTTAGCTTTTTTGGTGACTAATGAGGTGATCCGATGTAGTGCAAAGCATGTGGAGGATCTGGCCCTGCTCGTCTGGACTGCCGAGCAATCGAAGGCTGGTCTCAGAGTAGAAAAGGTGCCAGTAGACCCCATGCTGGAGTCCCTAGTTGCTTGGTGGCCTATGGAGGAGTCAACCGCAGCTACTGATTGACTTGGCGGCGATGAGCGGTTCACTGATGGATCGGCAACGGTGCCCAGGGCAACGGCGGAAACCACTGGATCTTTAGGAGCAGAGGTTGGAGCCACCGATGCTGTGCTGGTGTTTAGAACGGAGGGGCTATGGTGCTAGGGTAGCAGGCAGTGCTACCTGAGGCATCGGAGGGCATGGTTGGACACGCTATCCAGCGACCAAGCCCCTAGGTGGTGCATCCAGCTACAGCGGAGGAGGACGAGGTGGAAGAGATCGAGCGTGTTGAACCTTGACCCCAATCTATCTGAATCCTTCGCAAGCGCGATGATGAGGTGGTGGTTGTCGAGGTGGAGGACACTACCAAGGAGATGAGGAGACTGAAGTCTACCATTGCTGGTGTGATGAAACAAATCGAGGTCAGTACTGCATCTGGAGAGCTTGTCTTCGACGTTGGAGATCGAAGTTCATCATTATCATTGTGCATTTGTAGGGGATAACTTGAACTGCCGAGCAGTGGCACCAGCTAATAAAGAGGATGGAGCCCCTCGCCAAGGAGAATGAAAAACTCAAAGCGACGATGAATCTCATAGAGAGAAACATCTAGAGGGCCCAGCGTGAGCGAGACCTTGCAGAGTCCAACGCGCGGGACCTGGAATACCAGAAGGGCATCCTATCAGAGTGGCTGGCGACTGCATCCGAGCAGCTACAGAGCAAGTCCGAGCAGCTAGCCACTATCTATGAGCAACTGATGGGTGCTTCCGAGCAGTTGGAGCAGTTGTGGAAAGTCTCCGAGCAGAAGAAAGGTATGTCATATCGGTGAATATGCTTTGTATTGCTGAATAGCTATATCTTTGGCGATGACTGTTGTGCTTATAGAGCAAGACGCGGAGCTTAGCCAGCTGCGCTAGGCCCTCGAATAACTCCAAGAGGAGAAGGCAAAGGAGTCAGAGCGAGCAGACAAATTGGCCAAGGAGCTAAAAGGTGAATACTTCCTAGTTGGAGTTACTACTAAAGTGGTTTTCTTGTTTGATGGAACCTTGTAATGCTTGCAGGCTACCGTCATAAAGTCAAGGCATAGTTTGATGTGCTGGTGCAGGAGGCCCGAACCCAAAGGGACAAGTTCAACGCCGTAGTCACTGGAGTGAAATCAGTGCTCGACTACATCAACCTAGAGGTGGCTCCTCAGCGTGACGGTAGGCCGCAACGTTCAGACACCATCATCCAGAGGTGCAAGGCAGCATGGGAGAACTTCAAGAGCTTCAACCGTGATGCCATTGTTACTGCCACTACTCACGCCCTTGTGGTGGTTCGGTCCCACTACCCAGCCATTGACCTTCAGGTGATAGGGGCTGGATTCACCGAAGGACTAGGCAAGGTAGAGACCCAGCAGCTAGAGGACGAGGTGGAGGATGCGGTGAAAAAGTTGGCCAGCGATATAGACCTGTTCGGCAAGATGGATGGTGATGATGGAGCTCGGTGAGCTGCTCAGATAATGTTATCTATAACATCTGGAGAAGGTAGTTAAAGCGCATGAGAGCATGGAAAACATTTATGTATTTGTATAAATGGTATGAAGTGCATGTTTATGTGACTTGTTCATATTTGCGGTGAAAATCATTGTAGTAACAACCCAATGCAATTATATGTAGTATAAGTAGCAGCCGAACAGTTAGTTTGTTACTGAACTCTTTGACCTCAGCTAGCCCATAGTCCATAACGTCGAGCGTAGAGCCCATGTACATGTAGGAAGAATAGGCATCACCAAGGAATCATAGCCGACCACCCATAACGCAGAGCGCGGAGCCCGTAGCACGTGTAGAGAGAGATCGGAGACTGGGTCTTCTCCATAGAGCGCAGAGCGAAACATGTGCTACTCGGCAGTTGATGAAATAACTTAGAGACAAATGTAGTATAAGTGGCATCCAAGCAGTTAGTTCTTTACTGAGCTCTTGACCTTGGCTAGCCCATAGTCCATAATGTCAAGCGCGGAGCCTATGCACATGTAGGAGGAACAGGCATGACCAGGGAACCGTAGCCAACCACCCATAACATAGACCGTGAAGCCCATGACATGTGTAGGGAGAGATCAGAGACTGGGTCTTTTCCATAGAGAATAGAGCAGAACGTATGCTACTCGCTGATCGGTGAAATATCTTGGAGATTTGGAGCAAAGTCTTCAGCGATTTGGAGAAACATGTTTGGCGAAATACGTTGGTGATTTGGAGAAAACATGTTTGGTGACTTGATCGTTGGCGATTTGGAGAAATAATGTGTTCGGACGATTTGGATATAAAACATGATTTGGTGCGATATATGTTGGTGTGATTTGGAGGAAAAACGTGTTCGGACGATTTAGGGAAAACGTGTTCGGCAAAAAAACGTGGAAGATTTGGAGAAACATGGTCGAAGTTATGACAATTTCATAATTGGGAACGTTCGTCATGGAAGTAGCTGAAAGCTCGATGATCGTAAGTGGAGATTAAATCATAATGGAGAAAAAATGGAGATAAATTATGGAGACCAAAACTTTATTCGTCATGAAATGGAGAGTACATATCTAGAGTGTTTCAAGGATAGAAACGTATAAGGTGCTCGATGTGCCATGAATTAGGGACATCGATTCCGTCTAAGTCACATAGGCGATAAGACCCTGGTCGTGTAACCTCTTTGACGATGTAAGGCCCTTCGCATGGGGAGGAGAGCTTGTGCATCCCTTTGATTTTTTGTTTTCTACGGAGAATGAGGTCACCGACAGCAAATGAATGACCTTTGATATTGCGGTTGTAGTACCTCCACAAGCCTTCTAGATATTTGGCTATGCGGACACAAGTGATTAGGCGTTCTTCCTAGGCCCTATCAACAGTCCTCTAGTCCGAATAGCTATGGCTTGCTCTTCATCATAATTTTCCACCCTAGGTGCTCGAAAGGCAATATCCATTGGTAGTATGGCTTCTGAGCCATAAACCAAGAAATATGGAGACACACCGGTGCTACGACTAGCTTGAGTGTGCAGTCCCCAGACTACAGCTGGTAGCTCCTTGAGACATCTGCTCGAATGCTTTTCTTCTTTCTGATATAGCCTCTTTTTGAGGGCATCAAGGATCATGTTGTTCACCCGTTCACCCTGGCCATTGGCTCTAGGGTGGGCAATAGAGACATATTTGATGAAGATGCACCAGTCTTCGTAGAAGTCCCAAAAGTGATGGCCAATAAACGTAGTTCCAAAGTCGGTGATGATGTTGTTCGGGAGACCGAATCTGTGGATGATATCTTCGAAGAGCTCGACTGTTTTCTTTGCAGTAGCCAAGACAAGCAGTTTATACTCGATCCACTTGGAGAACTTGTCGATGGCAACATATATGTACCAGAAACCACATGGCGCTGGCTTGAAAGGCCTAATCATATCCAGTCCTCAACATGCGAAGGTCTAGGAAGCTAGGATGGTCTACAGCTCTTGTGCCGGCACGTATATCTGCTTGGTGAAAACTTAGCATCCTTCACAACATCGGACGAGGTCTTCTGCATCAGAGATGGCTATGGGCTAGTAAAAACTAGCTCAAAAAGCTTTGCTGACTAGTGTTCTCGAGGCCGCGTGGTTGCCATAGGAACCAGAGTGAATTTCGAGAAGTAGCTTCACTCTATCTTCTTGGGTGATGCATTTTTAAAGTATCCCTTCCTTGGCACTTTTCGTCAGCAAGTTGCCGTCCACCAGCATGTAATGCTTGCTTCGATGGATTAGGTGTTCGGTTTTAGTATTATCGACGGGTACTTCAACGCTAGAGAGGTACTTGATGAATTGTTCCCTCCAATCAGCGCCCGGTGAAGGTACTATAAGTACCAACTACTCAGTGGGAGGAACTTCTTGAATTTCCTTTTCTTCCTTAATGGATGGCGCCAGAAGATCTTGAACAAAAACCCCCGGTGGAATTGCGATGCGAGAGGAGCCTAACTTGGATAGGTGATCGGTGAGCTAATTTTGATCGCGTACCACATGGTGGTACTCGATACCGTAGAACTTCCCTTCAAGCTTTCTAATTTTGGCACAATATGCATCCATCTTCTCACTAGAGCAGGACCAAACTTTGTTGAGCTGGTTGATGACCAACGCGGAGTCCCCGTATACCATGAGGTGTTTGATGCTGAGCTCAATGGCTATACAGAGTTTGTGGAGACATGCTTCATATTCGGCAGCATTGTTGGAGGCCAAAAAGTGTATCTAGAGAACGTATCAGAGCTTATCCTTGGTCGGTGTAATGAACAGAATACCCGCACCAGCACCATTGATGTTAAGGGCACCATCGAAGTACATCACCTAGTGCTCAGGGCAAGTGGTGGCGATGGGCTCTTGGATCTCGGTCCACTCAGCGATGAAATCAGCAAGTGCCTGAGACTTGATGGTAGGCCTACTTTTGAATTCAATGGAGTAAGTGTTGAGCTCGATAGCCCACTTGATGATACGACCGTTGGCCTCTTTATTGTGAAGGATGTCCCCTAGAGGGAACTCGGTGACCACGGTGATCTTGTAATACTTGAAGTAGTGGTGGAGCTTGCGCGACATAATCAGAATGACGTATAGCAGCTTCTAGACTTGAGGATAATGAGTCTTGGGCTCATTAAGAATCTCACTGATGAAATATACTAGACTTTGCACCTTATAGGTGTGCCCGACCTCCTCATGTTTGACCACAATGGCTGTGCTGACGACGCGAGAAGTAGCGGCGATATAGATCAGGAGAGTTTCATCTGGCCATGGCGCCGTCATGATCAAAGGCTTTTTTAGAAATGACTTAAGCTGCTCAGAGGCTATATCTGCCTCTTCTGACCAAGAAAAGCGCTCGGAGACCTTGAGGAGTTTGAAGAATGATAGCCCTTTTTTGCCGAGGTGCAATATGAAGCGGCTTAAAGCAGCCATGCAGCCTATAAGCTTCTGTATATCCTTAACGCATGTTGGCTATTTCATGATGGTGATGGCGGAGACCTTGTCAGGATTGGGCTTAATGCCTCATGCGCTGACAATGTAGCCTAGGAGTATATCGGATGGAACTCTAAAAACTCTAGTTTGGTTTTGGTGAATTGATGAAAACCTAAGTGCTAACCTAGTTTATCAAGTGATCATGAGATAGGTAGCATATTCCAAGTGGTGAAGCAAATAAAGATCATGACATGATGATGGTGATGCCATGGTGATGATCAAGTGCTTGGACTTGAAAAGAAGAAAAAGAAAAACAAAAGGCTCAAGGCAAAGGTATAAATGGTCGGAGCCATTTTGTTTTGGTGATCGAGACACTTAGTGAGTGTGATCACATTTAGAATCGATAGCCGTACTATTAAGAGGGGTGAAACTCATATCGAAATGCGGTTATCAGAGTGCCACTAGATGCTCTAACTCAGTGCATATGCATTTAGGATCTAGTGGAGTGTTAACACCTTAGAAAATGTTTGAGAAAATATGCTAACACATATGCACAAGGTGATACACTTGGCGGTTGGCACATTTGAGCAAGGGTTAGGAACTTCATCGATAGAGTGTCTGTCCATAGAATGCGGACAGTCTAACGGTGCCACCGGCGCCCTATACAGAAAAGACGGAGGTCACTGTAAGTGACCGGATGCTGGTCTCAGAAGGACTGACGCATCCGGTCCGTAGAAGCAGCGAAGACGCTGGCGTCAGTCTCTGACCAGACACTAGGTCACTTAGTGACCAGACGCTGGAGGGTTGCGTCTGGTCCCGCTAACATGGCAGTGCATAGAGAAGACGCTGAGTGATCGGGCGCTGGGTGTGTCCAGTCGAGCATGACCGGACGTGTCCGGTCGTGATTTCTCATTTCTAGATGCTTACTAGAAACGATCGGACGCTGAGGTCCAGCGTCCGGTCACTTCACAGCAGCGCGTCCGATCATCACTTGACTATTAGGATCGGACGCTTAGTATTAAAGAGAGGGGACACATGGCGTGCATCGTGCGACCAGACGCTGAGGTCCAGCGTTCGGTCAATCTGACCAGAGCATCCGGTCGCCCTGTGTTCAGTGTAGTGAGGAGCCCAATGGTTCTATTTGTGGGGGCTTTCTATTTAAGCCCTATGGCCGGCTCAAGCTCACTCTCTTGGCCATTTGCATTGACATAGCAACCTTGTGAGCTTAGCCAAAGCCCTTCAACTCATCTCCATCATTGATTCATCATCTTTGTGAGATTGAGAGTGAATCCAAGTGCATTGCTTGAGTGTTTGCATCTAGAGGCACTTGGTGTTCATGTTTCACTATGTGATTTACTTGTTACTCTTGGTGGTTGCCACCACCTAGACAGCTTGGAGCAGTGAGGATCATTGAGCGGAGGTTGGTGATTGTCTCCGGCTCCGATCGTGGTGATTGTGAGGGGTTCTTGACCTTTCCCCGGCGGAGAGCCAAAAGGTACTCTAGTGGATTGCTCGTGGCTTGTGTGATCCTCATCTTGTGTTGGTTGTGTGGCACCCTATTGAGGGTTTATCATGTGATGCCAATTAGTGCATGAACCTCCAAGTGAGTGAATCGCCACAACGAGGAGTAGCTTATCGGTAAGCAAGTGAACCTCGGTAAAAAAATTATTGTGTTCATCATTTGATTCCAAGGTGACTGGTCTTCATTTATATTGATTCTTATGATTGATTGGTTCACTCCTCAACACGGTGGTATAACTATCTTGCTCTCTCTTTACATTACCGCAAACTAGTTATCAAGCTCTTTAGTGTACCTAGTTGTGAGAGCTTGTTAGTTTGGTTAGTGTGACTCTTTAGTTAGTCTTTGAGAGCATACTAACTTAGTGTAGTGCCATAGCTATTGTGTGGTTAGAGATAATAGAAACTAAAATTGTGGTAGGTGGCTTGCATTTTTAGTAGGATAGCGCAACACTTGCTTTGCCTTATAATTGTCTAACCGGTTTGTTAAGTGTTGTTGTAGAAATTTTTATTAGGCTATTCACCCCCTCTAGCCATTAGGACCTTTCAAGTGGTATCAGAGCTGAGGTCACCGTGATTTGAGGCTTAACAACATTCTATGTAAAAATGGCTCAAATCAACAACACCAAGAAGCCACCCCAATTTGATGGCTCAAATTATCCCTATTGGAAAGCTAAGATGACAACTTATATCAAGTCAATCAATAGGAATGTTTGGAAGGTGGTAGAGATAAAGATTGAGATTAAAGATGAAGAGGCTCCCACCGCCGCTGAAGAAATACTACTTCAAAATAATAACATTGCTCTTAGTGCCATCCATGATGCTTTGGATGAGAGAACATTTAAGCAACTCAAGAACATTGAGAGAGCTCATGAGGCATGGAAGAAGTTGGAAGAATCATTTGAGGGCACTCAAGCCATGAAGGGTGCAAAGGCATACATTCTCATAGAGAAGTTTGCAAGCTTCAAAATAAAGAAGGATGATAGTGTGCTGGAGATGTTCCAAAGGCTTCAAGTGCTTGTCAATGATCTTAAAGCACTAGGAGAAGAGGTGAAGGACAAGGACTTTTCCCACAAGTTCTTGAGATGCTTACCTTCAAGATTTGGCACATTAGTCACTATTCTAGTGAGGAGTGGTTTGGACACCATGAATCCAAACTAAGTGTTGGGAGATATAATGACCGATGATACATATAGAGATGATGATGAGAAGGAAAAAAGAAGGAGAAGAAAGATGAGAAGAAGGATAAGAAGAAGAAGAGTGTGGCATTCAAGGCCACATCATCTAAGGGCAAGGCAAAGCAAGATACATCAAGTGAAGATGATGGTTCATGGGATAATGATGATGATGAGAAGATGGCTCTCTTTGTCAAGAAATTTAGCAAATTCATGATGAAAATAGGGTACCATGCTAGAAGAAAGAAATCTTCATCCAAGAACAAGGAAGAGTCAAGAAGGTGCTTCAAATGTGGAAGCAAAGATCATCTTGTTGCTCAATGTCCATACAATAGCAATAATGATGATAACAACAAGAAGAACAAGAAGAAGAACAAGAAGGAAAAGAAAGAGAAGAAGGACAAGATGACCTTCAAGAAGAAGGGTGGTTCATATGTGGTCACCTAGGATAGTGATGCTTCCTCAAGTGATGATGATGATAGTGATGATGACAAGACCACCAAGAAGAAGGCACTTGCAAGCATTGCAATCAATGAGAAGCCTTCTCTCTTCCACACTCCATCATGCTTCATGGCTAAGGCCACTAAGGTACAAATTTGTGATGATAGAAGTGATGAGGAACATGATAATAAAAATGAAAATGAAAGTGATAGTGATGATGATAAACCTACTAAGGATGAACTATTTGACATGCTAAAAGATGCTAAAGAACACTTTGACATCAAGAGAAGGGAATGCAAAAGCTTGCGTAAGGAACTAAAAGCCCTTAAGCAAGTCTTTGATGAGCTCAATGCATCTCATGAGATGCTAGAGGAAGCCCATGAGAAGCTTGGCAAGGCTCATGAAAAGCTTGAAAAGGTTCATTCGTCTTTGCTTGATGAACAAAATAAAAAGAAGCATGTTGAAACTTGCAATGTAGGCTTAACTTGTGATATAATTGATGAATCATTCTCTATGCCTATCATTGTTCCTCCCACTAACCCTTCTTGTAGTACTTCCACTTCCACCTCATCTATTAGTGATGGTTTTCACTTGTGATGCCTCACTAATGGTTGAGAATGAGAACCTCAAGGAGGGAAATAAGCTCACTCACACCTTGGCTAAGGCCTATGCTGGTGCCAACCGCTTGCTTATGTGCTTAGGTAGCCAAAGAGCTTCTCTCTACAAAGAGAGATTGGGCTATATCCCCAAGAAAGGCAAGGTGGCCTTTGCTCCTAACAAGACTAGTTTTGTGAAGAATAATGGTCGGTTTTGCACTAGTTGCAAGCAAGTTAGTCATAAAGAGCATGAATACAAAAACAAGAGCAAAAATGCTAATGTATCCTCCATTAAGCTTGATTCTTTCTATATGCTTACCAAGGGTGCAAATGGTGTAAAGGCTAAGTTCATTGGTAAACCATGGATGGGCTCAAAGAAGAAAGCCATTTGGGTACCAAAGAGCTTAGTAACTAACCTTCAAGGACCCAAACAAGTTTGGGTACCTAAAAAGAATTGATCTTCTTTTGTAGGTCAATTACAAAGCTGGAGGAAGACATTGGGTTCTTGATAGTGGGTGTACTCAACACATGACCGGTGATGCAAGAATGTTCAACTCAATCAACACCAATTGCAATGATGGTTATGATAGTATCACATTTGGTGACAATGGCAAAGGAAAGGTCAAAGGGCTTGGTAAGATTGCTATATCCAATGATATGAGCATATACAATGTGTTGCTAGTAGAGAGCTTGAACTTCAATTTGCTATTTGTGGCTCAATTATATGATCTTGGATTCAAATACATATTTGGTGTAGATGATGTAGAGATCATAAGTGTAGATGGCTCTAACTTGATCTTCAAGGGCTTTAGATATGAGAATCTATACTTGGTTGATTTTAATGCTAGTGAAGCTAAATTATCTACATGTTTGTTCACTAAGACTAGTATGGGTTTGTTATGGCATAGAAGGCTTGGTCATGTTGGAATAAAACAATTGAATAGATTGGTTAAGCATGACTTGGTTAGAGGCTTGAAAGATGTTGTGTTTGAGAAGGATAAGCTTTGTAGCTCTTGTGAAGCCAACAAACAAGTCGGAAACACCCATACTAAGAAAAGCATGATGAGCACTAGCAAAGCACTTGAATTATTGCACATGGATTTGTTTGGGCTAACTCAATACACTAGCATTGGTGGTAACAAATATGGTTTTGTGATAGTGGATGATTATATTAGATACACATGGGTATTCTTTCTAGTGGACAAAAGTGATGTATTTGCAACATTTAAATCATTTGTCAAGGGCATTCACAATGAGTTTGAAACTACCATCAAGAGAGTTAGAAGCGACAATGGTAGTGAGTTCAAGAACACAAGAATTGATGAGTTGTGTGATGAATTTGCAATTAGACATCAATTCTCGGCCAAATACACTCCACAATTAAATTCTCTTGTTGAGAGGAAAAATAGAACACTCATTGATATGGCAAGGTCTATGCTTAGTGAGTACAATGTGAGTCAATCTTTTTAGGCCGAAGCTATCAACATGGCTTACTATTGTAGCAACCATCTCTATTGTTACCCATTGAAAGAGAAGACACCATATGAACTCTTGAATGGTAGAAAGCCCAACATTTCATATTTTTGGGTCTTTGATTGCAAATGCTATATCTTGAAGAAAGGCACTAGATTGGGCAAGTTTGACAAGAAATATGATGAATAATTTCTACTTGGTTATTCCACTACAAGCAAAGCATATAGAGTTTGAAATTTGGATAGTGGTACTGTTGAGGAAGTTCATGATGTTGAATTTGATGAAATCAAGAGTTCACAAATAGAGAATGAGAACTTGGATGATGTTAGAGGCATTCAACTTTCAAATGCCATGAAGAACATGAATGTTGGTGAATTAAGGCCTAGGCAAGTGAATGATGATGAAGATGATCAAGTGCAAGTGCTCTCTAATTCAAATGTTCAGGATGATACAAATCAAGCTAGTACAAGTGGCTCTCATGACAATGAACAAGATCAAGTGGCTAGTACATAATCTCAACCTATTGATCAAGCAAGTGCAAGCAATCAAGTTCAAATCCTCCAACCAACCAATATTGCAAGGGATCATTCATTGGACACTATCATTGGTGATATTTCAAGAGATGTGCAAACTAGATCAAGATTGGCTTTATTTTGTGAGCATTTCTCATTTGTGTCATCCATTGAACCAAAGAAGATAGATGAAGCATTGAAGGATGTTGATTGGGTGATTGTTATGCATGAAGAATTGAATAACTTTATAAGAAATCAAGTATGGGAATTAGTAGAGAGACCAAAGGGACATAATGTGATTGGAACCAAATGGGTCTTTCGAAATAAGCAAGATCAAGATGGGATAGTAGTAAGGAACAAAGCAAGATTAGTAGCACAAGGCTATACACAAGTTTAAGGTCTTGACTTTGGAGAAACATATGGCCCGATTACTAGATTGGAAGCTATTAGAATCTTGCTAGCCTATGCTTATGCCCACAATATCAAGCTCTATCAAATGGATGTTAAGAGTGTATTTCTCAATGGTTATATTAATGAAGAAATATATGTTGAGCAACCTCCCGATTTTGAAGATGACAAGAAGCCCGACCATGTGTACAAGTTGAAGAAGGTATTGTATGGCTTGGAGCAAGCACCTAGAGCATGGTATGAGAGATTGAGGGATTTCCTGCTCTCTAAAGGGTTCATGATGGGCAAGGTTGACACCACTCTTTTCATCAATAAGATTGGAAATAATTTATTTGTATTATAAATATATGTTGATGACATCATATTTGGATCAACCAATCAAGACTTTTGTGATGAGTTTGGAAAGATGATGGCAAATGAGTTTGAGATGTCCATGATTGAAGAGTTAAGTTACTTCCTTGGTCTTCAAATTAAGCAATTGAAGAATGGTACATTTGTGAGTCAAGGCAAATATATCAAGGACATGATCAAGAACTTTGGCATGAGTGATAGCAAAGTCATCAGTACACCAATGGGAACAAATAGCAACTTGGACAGTGATGCAAGTGGAAATATGGTGGATCAAAAATTGTATCGGTCTATGATTGGAAGCCTACTCTATGTGACCGCATCAAGACCGGATGTCATGTTTAGTATATGCATATGTGCAAGATTTCAAGCCTCACTAAGAGAAAGTCATTTGAAGGCTATAAAGAGAATATTGAGGTACTTGAAGCATACATCAAATGTTGGTTCATGGTATCCCAAAGGAGCAAAGTTTGAGCTAGTTGGTTACTCTAACTCAGATTATGCGGGATGCAAGGTTGAAAGGAAGAGCACCTTAGGCACATGTCAATTGTTGAGAAGATCACTTGTTTCTTGGTTATCAAAGAAGCAAAATAATGTTGCATTATCAACCGCTAAAGCCGAATACATATCCGCCGGTAGTTGTTGTGCACAAATACTTTAGATGAAGGCCACTTTGAGTGACTTTGGAATCAAGTTTAAGAAAGTGTCATTGCTATGTGATAATGAGAGTGCAATCAAGTTGACCAACAATCCGGTTCAACATGTAAGAATAAAGCACATTGATGTCCGCTATCATTTCATAAGAGATCACCAACAAAAAGGGGATATTTACATTGAGAGTGTAGGCACCGAAGATTAACTTGCTGATATATTCACTAAGCCATTGGATGAGAAAAAGTGTTGCAAGCTAAGGAATGAGTTGAACATATTGAATTTCTCAAATGTGTTGATACACCCCCCACTGATAGGACATGACTCTCCTTCGAGCAATCCAAGGTAAAAGTTGATTGACATGGCATACATCCTTGCTAAGGACATGTTTAGTGCATCTAGACATCTTTCACATTTAATAGGCTCACTCATGAAAATCAAATGAATTTGATGATTATATGGTACCACTACTGCTTCTATGCTTATTTTGATCTACTGGTAGCATATCACATGTTTGTGGGCTTGTAAACCTAGTGTTTGATCTAGAAAATGAGCTCTAAGTGTTTAACTCAACATGGTACAAGATAACCCTTATTTGGAGGTGTGAAGAAGCTTGTCCTTGGATCAAACCGAGTTAAATATCTTTGGCAAATGATCTAGATTAAACCAAATTTGGGAAAATGATCCTCACCCCATTGATTGACATTGATAATCTCAATCTATCTATATTTTGAACCTTTATGATCATTGATGACAAAGGGGGAGAAAAATAAAGATATTAGTGATATTAGTACATGGGGAGAAAAACAAAAGATATATTAGTGTACTAAGACGGTGAAAAGGCAACAAAGGAAAGGGATCAATTAAAATTTTGAGCACACAAGTAGGGGGAGCAAGCTCATGAACTTGTATGGTGCATTTGAATGCGCATTTCATATGTTTGCTTACATGACACAAGTTTTAAATTTCAATATCCATGCTTGTGTGGTGTATGCTAGTTGTAGGTTTACATGATGAAATGAAAATCTAGCATGCATAGATTATCTAGTGATTTCATTTCCAAGTGTTTCCAAGTGGTATTCCAAGTGGTATCGAGCTAACCATGGTGCTAAGGATGGTATAATGGTGCACTCTGATTGATATCATGCTTCAAAGGTCCATCTTTTATACCTTAGCATTATTTGGTGGACATTGTCTCCTATAATTTCCTATCTAAGCATATGTGCAAGCTATAATCCAAACTCTTAGCACATATGTAGGGGGAGCAATTGATATCATATGGAATTCATGAAACTTGTCCATATCCTTTTACACATAGTAAATATGCTTGGACAAGCAACATGGATTTAATTGAATTTTAATTTATATCTTTGTGAAAGGGTTGTTATCAATTACCAAAAAGGGGGAGATTGAAAGCTCTAGTTTGGTTTTGGTGAATTGATGAAACCCTAAGTGCTAACCTAGTTTATCAAGTGATCATGAGATAGGTAGCACATTCCAAGTGGTGAAGCAAATGAAGATCATGATATGATGATGGTGATGCCATGGTGATGATCAAGTGCTTGGACTTAAAAAGAAGAAAGAGAAAAACAAAAGGCTCAAGGCAAAGGTATAAATGGTAGGAGCCATTTTGTTTTGGTGATCGAGACACTTAGTGAGTATGATCACATTTAGGATTGACAGTCATACTATTAAGAGGGGTGAAACTCATATCGAAATGAGGTTATCAAAGTGCCACTAGATGCTCTAACTCTGTGCATATGCATTTAGGATCTAGTGGGGTGCTAACACCCTTGAAAATGTTTGAGAAAATATGCTAACACATGTGCACAAGGTGATACACTTGGTGGTTGGCACATTTGAGCAAGGGTTAGGAACTTCACCGGTGGAGTGTCCATCCATAGAATGCAGACAGTGCGACGGTGCCACCAGCACCCTATACAGAAAAGACAGAGGTCACTGTAAGTGACCAGACGCTAGTCTCAGAAGGATTGATGCGTTCGATCAGTAGAAGCAGCGATGACGCTGGCGTCGGTCTCTCACCGAATGCTGGGTCACTTAGTGACCGGATGCTGGAGGGCTACGTCTAGTCCTACTGATGTGGTAGTGCACAGAGGAGACACTGAGTGACCAAACGCTAGGTATGTCTAGTCAAGCATGACCGGACATGTCCGGTCATGATTTCTCATTTCTAGATGCTTACTAGAAATGACCAGACACTAAGGTCCAGCGTTCGGTCACTTCACAGCAGCGTGTCCAGTCATCACTTGATCGTTAGGATTGGGTGCTCAATATTTAAAGAGAGGGGACACGTCATGTGCATCGCGCCACTGGAAACTGAGGTCTAGCGTCTGATCAATCTAACCATAGCGTCTGGTCACCCCGTGTTCAGTGCAGTGAGGAGCCCAACGACTCTATTTGTGGGGGCTTTCTATTTAAGCCCCATGGCCAGCTCAAGCTCACTCTCTTGGCCATTTGTATTGACATAGCAACCTTGTGAGCTTAGCCAAAGCCCTCTCACTCATCTCCATCATTGATTCATTATCTTTGTGAGATTAGGAGTGAATCCAAGTGCATTGCTTGAGTGTTTGCATCTAGAGGCACTTGGTGTTCGTGTTTCGCTATGGGATTCGCTTGTTACTCTTGGTGGTTGCTGCCACCTAGATGGCTTGGAGCAGTGAGGATCATCGAGCGGAGGTTGGTGATTGTCTCCAGCTTCCGAGATCATGGTGATTGTGAGGGGTTCTTGACCTTTCCCCGGCAGAAAGAAGTAGCTCGATGGTCGTCTCGGCGATGGTCTCCATAGAGCCCTAGGACTCAAAGCCCAAATGCTCCTCTAGGATGGTCTAGAGGGATGCTCTAGAGCATCGGCTGATGTGGAGCATGTTGACTCCCGACAGAGGCTAGTCAGTGATCTGGTTGGTGGGAGGATGGATATCTCCAACCTGGTCAGCGAATCTACCCCTCAAGGCATCTTGGTAAGCGGTGGTGGTGTTGGTGAACCCGAAGGATAGGGCCATAGCCATTGGAGTTTTCTGAGCAGCCTCTGATAAATCTAGATCGAAGGGTGGTCAGTGCTAATGTAGAGTGTCTAGAGCTAATTCGATGATAGAGAGGCAATCAGAGAGCTTCAGACCAATCCGATCGATAGATGCGATCAGATCATCATTGTTGATCTACCTCCTCTGGCAGTGAGGAAGCAAGCGGTGAGTCATCAATGAAGGCGACCTTAGAGGCGGTTGCAAGATCAGATCTACAGTCACAAGCGCAGGGGTGATCGACGCAAAATCGATCTACACTGGCTCGAGGAGCTCTTCGACTCCGTCAGCGTTAATGATCCACGAGATCAATCCAACCATGAAGATCTAGCCAGGCTATGGGAGGGATAAAGAGCCTATAGAAAAAGGCATCTTGTTCGATAAGGAAATAGCACACAAGACCCTACTTGGCCCGCCAATTGTCGATAGAATATCATTGGTAGTCCTCCGAGGGGTATCACACAAAGGTAGATTGATCGACAGAGGGGTGTGTGATCAAGAACAAGAAGGCAACAGAGACACACAAGTTAGTCAGGTTCAGGCCGTCAGTATGACGTAATACCCTACTCTTGTGGTCTGTCGGTTTGTATTAGCCATCATATGATATTACGTGACTTTAGAGGGGGTCCCTACCCACCTTATATAGTCAAGGGGTAGGGTTACTGAAGGGGACCGTGACGCCTAAGAAGGGGCGTGAATTAGGCAACTTAAAATTCTAACTCCTAAACTATGGCCTCTTTTTCTAACCTTAGCAAAACATATGTAAAAGATAAACTATCTAAATGTGCAACTATGGTTTTGCTAGTGTGTTTCTATCTCTACCACAAAAGGAGTAAAGCAATCAATGTAAATGCAGAAGCTAAAGAGCAAGGTAGAGATATGCAAACTCTCGTCGATGACTCTGGTATTTTTACCGAGGTATCGATAAGCGTGCAAGCTTCTCCCTAGTCCTCGTTGGAGCCCCTCACAAGGAATCCCTTGCAAGGGTCAAGCTCCCGATTGGGTAACTCCGTGGATAGCCTTGGGCCTTCCCCACATGCAAGTGGGTCTCTGACGTGCCTTCCGGTAAGCCTCTCCCGGATGCTTCCCGCTGTCTTCACTATCAAGCTTTTGGCCAAAATGCCATGGACCTTGTTTCCTCTGGTATATGGTGGTGGCCACACCACAAACGTGGTTGGTGTGATCTCATAAGACTACAAGCCCCTCCAATGTACAACAATGGTGCGCGCAAACACCAAGTGGTAAGAGGTATGCTAACCTCACTAAACACTAGGCCTAAACCTAGAGCAAGCGCATAAGCGGTGGTCTAATCAACCTAAGCACTTCACAAAGCATCTACGCTAATCATCTAATAAAACACTAAGCACTATGCAAGTGGAGATCACTAAAATGGTATATCAACACCCTTGATATGTTTCCTCAGCTCTACTCTTACCATTTGGCCGGTTGGGGGTTGTATTTATAAGCCCCACTAAGAAAGTAGCCGTTGGGGACGAAATCCCGTTTTTCTGCTACTGATTGGACGCTGGAGTCATCTTGATCGGACGTGTCCGGTTGTCCCGACCATTGGAGCCATGAACAACTGATCGGACGCTGCTAGCGTTCGATCACTTGCCACCAGACCTGTCTAGTCACAAGTTTGCTGCTTTGGAACCTCTCTGTACTCGATCATATGCTGTTGTCCTACGTTCGGTCGGTTTACCGCCAGCATCCAGTCACTTACTGAGTGTGTTGTCGGACTGATAAACAGTGCCATCGGCAAAGTTCAGCTAGGCACTAGGCGAAATCTAGGCGCTGACCCATTACCTAGCACCTAGTCGGGAGTACTCGGTCCTAGGCGCTCCTAGGAGTTTTGGCAATATAGCCATAAATTATATATATTATGTATATAACTATATATATATATAACTACTATATATGAGTCACAGTAAGTATAAAAAGAGGGCCAGTAGACATATCTGATTCCTAGCTGGCTTACTCTTGCATGTTCCTAGCTCCTGCAACACATTTTGATAGCTAGTAGTTAGTAAATTAGTCAATAGATAGCTAGCTGTTCATAAAAAAATAGAAAACACTAAGTTGTGACTTATCTGGACGATTTCAGCAGCCTCCCATCCATGAGCACACCATATCAGCAGCTAGAAATTACAATACAAGTGGATATGACAGTAATACAAGTGCACAACATAATTTATAAATAAAGGACATCACAAGCACATAGTTCTTAGTTCAGGTCTCACAAATCACAAAAGAAGACACACAGACACAAAGTGACACAGCTGCAGTTCATAAGAATAGGGCATCACAAAAGGCTTCACTACTAGATGGAGATGGTCCAAATCATATTTCTTCTTCAGTGTAGTACACATCCTCATCGTCATACTCTTCTTCTTTAGACTCAAATTCTTCTCCTTCATAGAGCTCCCTCACTCTTGCACTTCTACGTAGCTCAAGCTATTCATCTGCTCCCACTGCCTCTCTAATGACAGACTAAGGTATCCCAGTACCTTCCATCTCATCTTCCTCCCCATCTCTAAATTCAGCTAATGCACAATCATCCCCACCCTCTTGGAGAAAACCTTGAGCTTCAGTTGTATCACTAGACAAGAGAACATCAGTGATTTTGTTTGACTTGATCTTTTCTCTCTTACTAAGTAGCTTGAAGTTGAATTGGATATACACCAGCATGTTGAGGTGGGTTGTAGTAAGCCTATTCCTCTTCTTAGTGTGTATCTACAATTTAAAAAGAGCATTCTCAGTTCTACAATTTAATTGTAATGCTACTTAAACTGAAATGTTCATAATGGATAGGTACTAACCCCTTCAAACCCACTCCAATTTCTTTCACAACCAGAAGAGCTTGATGTCAAAGATAGGATCCTTGTAGCCATCTTCTGTAAAGCTAGTGTTTCATATCCATACAGTCTCCACCATGATGCTGAAATAAAAAAACACTTCCATTAGTTTAGAAAACAGCAAACAACAAATAGCCATGAGCCATGCAAGCTTATACGAAGTACCTCTACCTAGGTTGTAATCAAAGTTTTCAAAATTCTTAGCAAGCTTCTTGCTAAAGGGTCCTTCTCTATTCTAAAACTTCTTTAGTTCAATGTTGGCAGCCTGATGCTGCATGTCCTCATCATGATAATAAAATTTCTCAACACAAGCTATAAACCCTTCTGATATTTTGGGCTGATCAAAGATTGATGGGTCACTATAGCTATAGTGAGGATTCAACAAATAGGCTGTCAAATGCAATGGAGAATCAAGTCTTCCATTCATCTTCTTGTCAATAACAGCTATTACATCCTTGAACCGAGCCTCAACATTTCCAAAGGCCTCTTTGATCTGTCTCTTTGCCTTTAGTAGTTCTCCATAAAGGAAACCTATGGATGGCCTCACATCCCCATCAACCAAACGGAGGACTTTGACCAATGGCTCAAAAACAGTCAATGTTAGCTTCACATCCTTTCAAAAGCTTGGACTCAATATAGTTGATGTTTCCTCTTTTCCTTTCTTTGATTTCACATCCTTCAATGAGTCCCACCTACTATGAACCACCATCTTCCTTAACTGGCCTTCTTCTCTTGCATGCTACTCAAAGTGAGAAAGTTTGAAGCAAACCTAGTCACTTCTGGCCTCACTACCTCTTTCCCCTCTGTGAAGTATCTCAAGCACCCCAATGTCCTTGTGTGGCCATAGACAAATATGGTAAATGCCTTTGCTTGGTCAACCACTTTCTTGAACCGAGTCATGTTGCCAATTCCTTGGAGCATAAGGTTGATTGTGTGAGATGCACAAGAGGTCCAAGATATGTGTGGTCTCTTCTCTTCCAACAGCCTCTTTGCTCCCATGTTGTTTGAGGCATTGTCAGTCACTACTTGCACCACATTGTCTAGACCAATCTCTTCAATTGCTTTGTCCACAAGATCAAAGATGACCTCACTGGTATGTGAGACATGTGACATCTCCTTAGAGCTGATGAAGGAGGTTCCATCATCACAATTAGTGCACAGATTCATTATGCTTCTCCTCTTCCTATCTGATCAAGCATCAATCATAATAGAACATCCATTTTTCATTTGCTTGGCTTCACGCTCCTGCAGCAAACTCTTGGTTCTTTCATATTCTTCTTCCAACAGCTTCCCTCATAGTGCATCCTGAGTTGGAGGTACAAGTCCTAGAGTAAACTATCCAATTGCTTTGCACATTTGCTTTAACTCATCATTATCACATGCATTGAAAGCAATTCCTACCAACACAACATTGAAAGAAGCATAATTAGTGTTCAGTACAGGAAAACAACATCTAATGAACTTTGAAATGTAAAAACAGCATAGTATACTAGCAATTTACCATGTGTATAGGCCCATCTTGCAATGTACTTATGCACCTCATTGTTTCTTTCTTTCCAAAGTTCCTTGTTTAGCTGTTGTTGCTTCAAAGAATCAGACTTGGTAGCTTTAGGATCAATAGCACGTGTCCATTTGCTAATGGGTCCTAATTTGTGGGGCTCTGAACTTCCAATATAGGTGACTTCATCTGAATCTGTTCCAACCCTAGATACATGAACTTCCTCTCTAATTTCTAGCTCACGAACAGTCTTCTCCTCCCTCTTCCTTTTTGCATCAGCTAATGCCTTCTTGCACTTCTGTTTAGCCTCCATAGCCTGTGGTGTTCTTGTTGTGCATTTCTTCACATTCTTTTCTTCATGAGCCAAATGCTCCTTCAACCTATGAATCCCTCCTCTCATCTCTTTGTCACAGAGCTTGCAGTTCACCTTGTCCTTGTTGCTAGCATCAACAAGAACACCATATTCCCACCCAACATCATCTGAGTTCCTTTTTAGGAGATTAGTTGCCTCAGTTCCTGTTGCATCTAGTGCAGAAACACCTTATTCTGTCGACATCCTACATTCAAATTCAAGAGTTTAGTCATACTTGTTATAAGTAACAAATTCAAGAGTTCAGTCATACTTCTCAGAATCCAACTTTATTTTTATGGCAACAACAAATATATACTTGTTGTAAGTAAAATGACAACAATGCACTGGTAAATCATATCCATTCATGACATATACATAGATCCACTAGCTGGATCCTAATTTCCTAGAAATGAGACAATATTTCTTATGTCATACTCATGATTTTCACAAAATCATTTTGATTTCTTATTGTAGTACCTAAGGTAAATTTACCACATTTTGTACCCAAGCATACAGATCTTGCAGAACTGCATGTGCATATACATGATACACAATAGTTCGACAATGCAACTCAAATACATTGGTTTAGACCCACAATCATGAAGGTGAAGATTGGTGATAGAAATGGAACAGGGGAGATGAGTAGGGGAGGAGCTGTCGGCATGGGAGGGGAGAGGAGCATGGGAGGGAAGGGAGCTCACCTTGGGGACTTGGGTGGCCAGCAGGGAGGGGTTCTAGTCGAGGACGAGTAGGACGGTGGTGGTGAGTAGACGACGAGCAGGACCGACGGCGCATGAGTTAGGGATGAGCTTGGACGAGCAGGGGAGGAGCAGAGGAGGAGTAGGACCAGCAGGAGGAGCAGGGGAGGAGTAGAGGAGGAGCAGGGGAGGAGCAGGACCAGCAGGGAGGAGGTCGTTCGGCGGGATGGACCTCGCCCGGCGGGAGGAGCAGGACCAGCGGGGAGAAGGGGAGGAGTAGAGGAGGAGCGAATGGTGCTGCGCTCCATTAGCCTCCCGCGCCTAGGTCTCATGGCCATGCGCGGGCCAGGCCATGCGGGAATTCCTCCCGTGCTCCGATTTGGTGCCAAATTAGGGCCGCCCTCGAGCTCGCACGCCTACGCACCGTGTCCGTGCCCGCCTAGCATGCCTCCACGCCGCCTAGCACTGCGATGCATGACTATGCCCCTAGTCGTAGCGACGGGCTTCGCCTAGTGACTAGGAGCGCGTAGTCATCGAGTAATCGTCGCCTAGCCGAACTTTGGCCATCAGTGTGTCCAGTCGATTCAATTGTTCATCGTCCGGTCGCTGGTGCTGATGTTGAGCCACTGATCGGAGTGTCCAGTCACTTTTCTCCAACGTCCGGTCACTTCTGTGAGCTTGTTTCTTTGTGATCTTACGTATGGCTTGGTTCCTATCTTCGTACTTGGACTTTGTTTGATATCTTAGGTCTTCTCTTGTGCTCCTAAGGTCTTGCTTGTGGTGTTGATCCTCGGATCATCACGTCGCCTTCGTCCAAGTCACGTCTTGCACCCTATTAAACTATGAAACAATCACTTACTAATTCATTAGTCCAATTTGGTTGTGTTGGTCATCAAACACCAAAATCCAAAGTAAATGGGCCTAGGGTCTATTTTTCTTACAATCTCCCCATTTTCTATGATTGATGACAATACGACCAAAGCAAGTAAATAATAAAAAATTTGAATTTAAAACTTATCTACTTGCTAGGATGCAATGCAAGGGGCAAGATGTGTGGCAGAACCGCCTAATCTAATGCCTCCTAGGAGTACTCATCTTCTATTACACACTAAGCACCCAGGGGGGACACTAAATTACTCAGTTCCGTCGGGCACACCCCAGGGGAGAACCCGAAAATCCACATTTTTGCCATCAGGATCACAAATGAGAGAATAAAACTTACATCATTTAACCATTTCTTACATCACTTTTAATATAATATCAGAGTATAATATTTATTATTACAACAGTAGAATATAATCATATTATCAGAATTGTAAACACTTTAATTGAACAGTGGAATATAAACATGTGATCAGAACTATAGCGGAAATAAATAGATATTCATGGCATGATGAAGTATTGGTATATAAGCTATGACAACAGATTATAAAGCTTTTATTTATAAAAACATTTGGTGAGAGTTGTAAATAAAAACTACGATTGCAATGTAAAGGAAATCCTCTCTGAGCCCACTAGGAGGAATCCACACACAAGAGTCAGTTCTAGCATCCACCTACCACCTGCAACAGGAGGAATAAAACCCTAAGTACTCAATTGTACTCAGCAAGACTTACCTGATAGGAGAAAAGAAAAGAGTCCAAGGATATGCAAGGCTATCTGGCTTATGGGTTTATTACATGTGCAGGAAGCATTACTAAGCGTGCGTCCTTATATTCGATTTTTATTAATAGCCGCATTGGTTCATTAACTAACCATTCTATGTAAGCACCTGTGCTACTTTCAAGCAGGTGGTAAGCAATCAAATTTCCTTTTTCAGCTCCATCTTTCAGTTCTTACTACGATGCTAAACACAAGATAAGCCGTACCAGATTTCTCGGCGATTCACGAATCAATGCCCCCAGCTGGGTACCCCAAAAACACACGTCCCGCTTGTACCCTAGGCACAAGTAGGACCAACCCATCACTCTCCTGTCCTAGGTGTCTAGGTCCTCGTCCAAACTGGGACTCCAAGCCCCCGCCTCTGAGTCCCAGACTCAGTGTGGTGCAAGGACCTCCTCCACCAAAATAAAACCCTGATAGTCGGTCCGGAAAGAGCCGGATCCACAACAAGAGAGCAACAAGTCTTCCAAGCACCCATACCCAAGTATGTACTCGAAATAATAAGTCTGTGACTTGCCTAGATGCCTTATGCAATGATCGGTCCTTAACCGATAAGACAGGGAAAGCAGTGTAACCAAGCCATGCCTCGTGTCCAGGGCGACACAACCTCTTACACCCACCAATACCCAAACCATATCCCTGCCCGGTCACCATTTTTCCTTTCCACTATTTTTATATTTTCCAGTGATAATGATCCAATAATATATTTCCTATCTCTCGTGAGTAATAGGCAATCACTCGACTTCTACCGAAGTCCTGAATCATAGCAATCTACACGATCCTGTCATACTAGTAAGACTCATAGGATGATATATATATATATATATGCAAGTGGGTTTCATTCAACTCTTAAAATTTAATGCACAAATATAATTTAAACTACAGAAAATAGGGGTTATGCTCCGGGGCTTGCCTGGGTAAGATATATTTAAAAGTTAGTATCTACATCCTCAGATCATCCACATCATCTGAATAGAAAGCCAATTGCATCATCTCCTTAAGAGAATATGATTACACCATCTTCAGATTCCCAATCATCCTTCGATCGATCCGTTGATCCATCATCGTACCTATATGATATGCATGCGATGCAATGCAAAGATATAATTAATCTACTGAAATCGTGACTCGTAAAATACGACGTACGCCTCTTGAGTTAATGGGCTAATTCTAACGATGACAGTACATTAGGCTACCTATACACGTTGTCGAATAAAGCGTTATTTCCCCACAATTATTTTAGTCATATAAACCAAGGTGTTTCTTTATTACATTCTATCGATTTAATCATTATTCAAAATAAGATATCATTATCTATTTAGCAACTAATTATTCTGGAGCTACAAAAATTATAGTGACTACCTAATATTGCTAGGAGCCTACTGTATAAATTTTAGATTCAACAATATTACCAATTTATCATGAAAGTTCCTATAAGTTTATATTTTGCAATATTAAGTATCCAAATTTAATTATATAGCTTCCAAGAATATTATCGAACTATGTGAACAAAATGTACTAATAGGTAGATCCTAATTTTAGAGACTCAATGAAACTAGTTTCATAATTTTCGGACAACTATACAAATATATATCAATTTTACAATTTACCCTATAATCTAATTAGAAATGGCTCTACAAATCAACAAGGCCGGCGTCAATTACTTTGGCCCAATGGCGCGCAGACTTCTGGCCGGCCCAGCAGCGCGGACAGTGCGGCCTAGCGCGCGGTGGGGCGCTAGTGGCCCAGGCAGAAGCGCACGGCCTGCGGCCCAGCAATCCCCCTAAGCGGGCACGCGGCTGAGGCAGGGCACGGTGTGCGCGGCCTA
This sequence comes from Miscanthus floridulus, assembly GCF_019320115.1. Classification (NCBI taxonomy): domain Eukaryota; kingdom Viridiplantae; phylum Streptophyta; class Magnoliopsida; order Poales; family Poaceae; genus Miscanthus; species Miscanthus floridulus. The sequence continues at coordinate 120,936,318 of NC_089585.1, read as the reverse complement.
GACACAGCGGCAAGCGGCCCAGGCAGTGCGCCTCTGACGTCCTCATTCTCCTCCTCGTTCACTCCGTTGGATAGAAGCAAACAACAGGACAAGCAAACAAGCATAATTAAATAATCACATAAATTCAAATGAGCTCCAAAAATCATGAAATTTATCTGAAAGATAGATATTGATTTTAGATAAATTTAGGAAGAAGAATCACTAGAGTCGGAGTATGGATGGAGGAGATATTAATTTGCAAAGTGGGCTACGAGGTTAAATAAACAAGTCATTTAGGAGAGAGACGCAAACACGTGCTTTGCTCCTGGTGGGATCATGATTGGTTGTTGGAGAAGGAAATAACGAGGAGAGAGAATGAGGCAACCATGCAGGGACAAAACACAGGACGTCGTGTTCCATGCGTCCGCTCACCATGGATGGCTACTGAAGCTCGAGAGCAGCTCGGTATAGACCAAGAGAGGAAGGGGCGCTGCTTGGGGGAGATAGAGGAGGTGCTGGGGAGGCTCACCGCTAAACCAATCGAGCTACATCGGCTACACACGAGAGATCGACGAAGTGAGCTATGCTCTATCGAAGGTAACCAAAGCGAGGATATGGGTCTGGCTTGTGCTCGCTGGAGTAGAGGAGGAAGTTGAATAGCAGCGAGCTCACGTGGGGTAGCCGAGCGACGGGGCGGCTACGGTGAGATGCGCTCGGTGGTGGCAGCACGGCTGGGACGGTGGTGAGGCGCTGCGGCTGCGGAAGAGGAGGGCGATGCGGAGCCGCGCATGGATGACAGCGGGGTGGCCCGATGTAGCGACAGCAGCGGTGGCCGAGCTCGGTCGTAGGACTAGCGCGGGTCGAGGAACTCGCATGCAGAAGCAGGGCAACGTCGGACGAGCAGAAAACGAGGTCGTGGAGTTTGCGTTCGCGGGAAGACAGAAGGAGCCGTGGCGGCCTAAGTGAGAGGGAGAGCGGCGTAGCTCAATCCTCGGCTGCGGACACAATCAAGGCATGCTGCAGACAGCGGGCGGGTTGCGTCCGGCCCAGCGCTCAGCGCTGGCGAGGAGCGGGAAAAAGAGGACCGACTATGGCGGACGAAAGCTGGAACGATGCCTCTGGTTAAAGCGAGCTGGGTTCATGAGCACGAGGAGCAGAGGCAAGACAGACAAGACAGAGACTCAAGACAGAGGCAGATAGGTACAAGCTAAGACAGGCAACAAGACGCGTGCGGGTTTGGCCAACTCCATCAATGCAGGGACAGCGCGGCGTGCAACAACGGCATTGTAGAACGACAGGACAACGGAGGCAGTGGCTCCTCGGTGCAGTAAGGAACCTGCTCGTCTAGCGCTCATAAAGATTCAGACGCGATGCAAGACAGAGAATGACACGGACGTAGGTAAACGGACACATTATGGTGTAGAGCAATGCAGAGCCACAACACGGAACGTGACGGTAATAAATGCCATGCAACGAGTACGCTGTACACCAGAAAAATAAACGAAGCTGCTACACTCTCTCTCTCTCTCATCGGTTCATATTTATCAAAATAAACTCATGAGTATATATATATATATCATTCTATTTATTAATGACTTTTATTCTATTTATAAAAGTTGCTCGTCATGCTGAATCTTAAAGAATAAATCGTTCAATAGCATCATTATCGGACATTCATAAATATTTCTACGCACGACGTGATTTAACCTAAGTGTTTATTTGAGTCCACGAAACTAAGTCATACAGTATTCGCTTATCGCCTCAAGTACGTTTTAATTTAAAAACCTAAAAAACTTGTTTCAAAAATTTTTACTTAGGCTTAAATCGGGGTGCTAAACGAGCTCATAAAACCAGGGGTGTTACAACCAACTCCCCTTAAAAAGAATCTCATCCCGAGATTCGAAGCAAGAACCAGAAGGAGAAAACATAATTATATTACGTAGATCAGGGATTACACGAAAGATTATACGACTTCGAATGCTACCACACAGGGATCTAGGGATACATGGTTAAGAGCAACCCGGTACAACCGAGACTTACTCCAAAAGTCGAGATAGACGAGGGCAATGGAGAAACAATAGGATAATAAGTATCCAAAACATGGTGTAGGTCCAACGAATCCAGAAACAGTCGACTGAGAAGTAAAACATTATGAACCCTAAGATTGACTACCAAAAGAGAACTTGAACTTCTTTGACAAACCGGATCCTTCCTTCTTCTCAGATCACACCATCCCCTTAGACTGACGAACCTAGCTTCACAACGTCAACTGGATTTCATAGCTCTGCTGTGAATGTGAGAGGAATGGGGATGAAGAAGAAGAGCAAGGACCAAGGGTATTTTATAGACGCGAACAGAGAGGGGAAGCAACACACCGGAGGCAGAGGCGGCGAGGCTAGGATACACAGACGGTGCATGCTATGGAGATAAGGTTGGGGATATGGTGCGCTTCCTGCGCGAGCGGCGGAGGGGGAAATAAAGAGAGGAGAGGGGGTCCGCTCAATGAGGCAGGCGTGCGGGCGGTCATGTCACCAAAAGAAGAAAGAAAGGGAAGGGGAAATGGGGGGGTCTGGTACAAGGACAAAGGCACAGGAGCCGAGAGCCGACCGGACGCCAGAAAAAGGAAAAGTGCACAACGCTTAAGGACAGCGAGTGCGGCACGATGCTGTGGCCACGTGAAAACAAAGTGCTACACACTCGATACAAACAGCATTCGTAGGGCACTCAGCGAAGTGACCCAGCATGCGTAGCGCGGTCAACTAAACACAGGGCTGGTGACATGATGTCCACTCAGGCTTTTACAATTACCCACGGCTAACCTTCCTTACTACTATTCTTTTTCTTTCCTTTACTCGACCACATCCGTCTTTTGTGTAGCCTAAGACCATGTCATACTTTCTTCCTCCAAAACCACCTCTTGTTTACCCTGAGAGAACACTTCTGCATCAACCCGTTGTGGATTTCTTATTTGAACACCTAAACATTTTCAAGGAAAATATTTTGTAGCAAAATGGTATGGTAGTGTAACTCGGTAAAGGTTCTAGGTCAAAAACCTCGATACCAACGCATGCCGAGCAGCGTCACATGTGGTAGCATTCCATAGGGAGCCCTCGGTTTCGTCGCGGCACCATAAGCTTTTAACCAGACAACTATTACCAACTTACACGCCATGAAGGCGGTGGGGTCATAGACCACATAGTAAGGGGAGTATTGCAAGGGAAAATTCAAACAACAAAAGTTCCCTTCACAACAAGGGGCAAGGAATTCAAATCCAACAACAAATTTGTTTTAAGGAGATTCAAGTATTCTACTGGGACATCCACAATTGGCCGATACGGTGTCCTATATTATCAAATCACGGCTGATCTGCTGGTATCTGAATAGCAAATTCTCTTGTAACCCACTTAATATTGACCATGACACTCTTAAGCACATCTAATGAACTTAAGGTAGATGAACGCAATAAACATAGTGAACTAGATAAAATGCAGGTTCCAACGGTCTTATACGGGTACACCATACAGGCATTCAAGCTCCTATTCATGATACAACGTTCACCTTCCCTACTGGCAGACAATCTCAACAACTATGGACGATAACAAGGGCGCGAGTACAATACCGGAGAACAGCGACAACAAGCACTACCACTACGGTTATAGCATCCCAAGGCAACTAAGCTACTCTAGCCATGCATCTTTATTTCTAGGCTCGATGGCTTCTTCTTCTACCCTAGCTATGGATCTGCATCTTCTTAGGGCAGTGGCTGAGTGAGAGGAAGCAAGGGTTCTGCTTCTAACACTTCCAAAGGTGGAGGTGCTGATGGTCCTGCATCATCGATCCCCTTTCTTTCAAGCGGGTGGATAGGGATCCCCTCCAAGATTGGGGCATCCTGCCTTCCATTCACCAGTGACCTCCGCTTGGCCCTAGTGAATAGATAGGCCTCACCCAGCTGATGGACATGTTGATCCTCAGCCTCCTTTAGAGCTTCCTCCATGGCAGCCTCCCGGCTCTCAGCAGCTGCAGCGCTGGCATGCGCTTCGGTGAGCTGCACCTGGAGCATCTGGTTGAAGACCTCGGCTTCTTCGGTGTGCCAGAGGCATGATCTTAGCTCCAAGGCTTGCCAATCATACTGCTCATCCAGAGCGAGTAGGTATGTGGTCAAGTACACCATGGTTGGACTATCCTCTTGCGCATCCCGCCCTTGCAAAGCCTCCATGTGAGCCCTCCATGCCTACTGATTCTTATCTAAGGGTGGAAAGAACCTCATGGAGGTATAGAAAATAGGCTCTTCATAGATCTAGCAGAGGTGCCGCAAGGCTTTGTGGGCCACAACCTGGTAGGTGTCAGCGAAGCTACACCCGGTTGCGGTCACACTCTAGGCTTTAGTGACGTCGGAGAACTCTTCACTCTTCCTAATGTAGATGGTAACCTCACACCGATCAGTGCCATGCATCTCATACTCACGGCCCTCATACTTGGGATGATCTTTGACTCCAAGCTTTTGCAAGGTGGCATATAGGATTTTGGGAAAATCCCTCAACATTCAGGCAGTAGGTAATAACCTAGGCTCCTGCCATCACTGGCGGTGGTTGCAAGGAAGGCTGAGCAAAAGAAAGGTTGGCTCAAAGGAAAAGCTAAGCGAGCTAAGGTGCGCTGAGTGGTGATACCAATAGCTAAGTCAGGCTTTGCTTATAAAGGCGGAGCGCTCAGTGGTCCTGGCGTGGACCACTAGGGTTCCCACGCGAGATCACTATGACGGATCGACCAAATTCCACGCGTTCGAGGCGAGCGACGTTTGAGGCCATTACTGACTAGTACGACTACTGGGCAAGGGTCCAACAAGAGCGCAGAAAAGAGATACGGGGAGACATGGGTCACAACCGGCGTGAACCACGGGCGAACGCGAAACACGAAGCCACATTACAGACCTAACTCAAGAACAAGAACAAGTTCGTCATGCACAATACGACATGCGCGACACCTATGAATGGCGTATCTGCAAGCAATACGACATGATAATGCACAAACAGGATATGCATAAATGCACGTCCTATATGTCCTTCCACTATTGCCAACATATAGGGCAACCGTTCTCAGATTTTTGGCACATCGTTCTCTCCCTGTAGCTAGTCGATACTATCGAACTATGCTCGAGTCAGTGTACCTATAGAAACTTGATTAATCCTATCTAAGTCAGCAAAATGTCATCTATCCTAGATACATAACCATAGTAATAGGGCTACTTATATAACTTCACATACAAACGTCCTAACTTTCTGAAAGGAATTTGTTGTCAAATTTTAGTTTAGAAAAGGTTTTCGAAGCCTTATTTCCTCATTTGCGCTCTGATACCACATGTGCTAGAACCACCTAATCTAATGCCTCCTAGGAGTGCTTGTCTTCCATTAGACACTAAGCACCTAGGGGGGACACTAAATTACTCGGTTCCGTCGGGCACACCCCAGGGGAGAACCCAAAAATCCATATTTTTGCCATCAGAATCACAAATGAGAGAATAAAGCTTACATCATTTAACCATTTCTTACATCACTTTTAATACAATATTAGAGTATAATATTTATTATTACAACAGTGGAATGTAATCATGTTATCAGAGTTATAAACAATTTAATTGAATAGCGGAATATAAACATGTGATCAGAACTACAGCGGAAATAAATAGATATTCATGGCATGATGAAGTATTGGTATATAAGCTATGATAATAGATTATAAAGCTTTCATTTATAAAAACATTTGGTGAGAGTTGTAAATAAAAACTATGATCGCAGCGTTAAGAAAATCCTCTCTGAGCCCACCAGGAGGAATCCATACAAGAGTCAGCTCTAGCATCCACCTGCCACCTACAACATGGGGAATAAAACACTGAGTACTCAATTGTACTCAGCAAGACTTACCCAATAGGAGAAAAGAAAAGACTCTAAGGATATGCAAGGCTATCTGGCTTTTGGGTTTATTGCATTTGCAGGAAGCATTACTAAGCGTGCATCCTTATATTCAATTTTTATTAATAGCCATATTGGTTCATTAACTAATCATTCTATGTAAGCACCTGTGCTACTTTCAAGCAGGTTGTAAGCAATCAGATTTCCTTTTTTAGCTCCATCTTTCATCTTTTAGTTCTTACTACGATGCTAAACACGAGACAAGTTGTACTTGATTTCATAGCGATTCGTGAATCAATGCCCCCAGCTGGGTACCCTGAAAACACATGTCCCGCTTGTACCCCAGGCACAAGTAGGACCAACCCATCACTCTCCTATACTGGGTGTCCAGGTCCCCGTCCAAACTAGGACTCCAAGCCCCTACCCCTGAGTCCCGGACTCAGTATGGTGCAAGGACCTCCTCCACCAAAATAAAACCCTGATAGTCGGTCCAAAAAGAGCCAGATCCACGACAAGAGAGCAACAAGTCTTCCAAGCACCCATACCCAAGTATGTGCTCGGGATAACAAGTTTATGACTTGCCTAGATGCCTTATGCAACGCTTGGTCCTTAACCAACCAGACAAGGAAAGCAGCGTAACCAAGCCATGCCCGGTGTCCACGACGACACAACCTCTTACACCCACTAATACCCAAACCATATCCCTGTTCGGTCACCATTTTTCCTTTCCACTATTTTTATATTTTCCAGTGATAATGATCCAATAATATATTTCCTATCTCTCGCGAGTGACAGGCAATCACTCGACTTCTACCGAAGTCCTGAATCATAGCAATCTACATGATCCTGTCATACTAGTAAGACTTATAGGATAAGATATATATATGCAAGTGGGTTTCATTGAACTCCTTAAAACTTAATACACAAATATAATTTAAACTACAGAAAGTAGGGGTTATGCACCGGGGCTTGCCTGGGTAAGATATATTTAAAAGTTAGTATCTACATCCTTAGATCATCCACATCACCTGAATAGAAAGCCCATTGCATCATCTCCTTAAGAGAATACCATTACATCATCTTTGGATTCCCAATCATCCTTCGATCGATCCGTTGATCCATCACCGTACCTATATGATATGCATGCGATGCAATGCAAAGATGTAATTAATCAACTAAAATCGTGACTCATAAAATACGACATACGCCTCTCGAGTTAATAGGCTAATTCTAACGACAACCGTACATTAGGCTACCAATACATGTTGCCGAATAAAGCGTTATTTCCCCCATAATTATTTTAGTCATATAAACCAAGGTGTTTCTTTATTACATTCTATCGATTTAATCATTATTCGAAATAAGATATCATTATCTATTTAGCAACTAATTATTCTGGAGCTACAAAAATTATAGTGAGTACCTAATGTTGCTAGGAGCCTACTGTATAAATTTCAGATTCAACAATATTACCAATTTATCATGGAAGTTCCTACAAGTTTATATTTTGCAATATTAAGTATCCAAATTTAATTATATAGCTTCCAAGAATATTATCGAACTATGTGAACAAAATATACTAATAGGTAGATCCTAATTTTAGAGACTCAACGAAACTAGTTTTATAATTTTTGGACAACTACACAAATGTATATCGATTTTACAATTTTACCTTATAATCTAATTAGAAATGGCTCTACAAATCAACAAGGCCGGCGTCAATTACTTTGGCCCAACGGCGTGTAGACTTTTGGCTGGCCCAGCAGCGCGGACAGTGCGGCCCAGCGCTCGGTGAGGCGCTAGTGGCCTAGGCAGAGCGTGCGGCCTGCGGGCCAGCAATCCCCCTAAGCGGGCGCGTGACCCATGCGGGGCACGACGTGCGCGGCCCAGGCACAGCGGCAAGCGGCCCAAGTGGTGCGCCTCTGACGTCCTCATTCTCCTCCTTGTTCACTCCGTCGGATAGAAGCAAACAACAGGACAAGCAAACAAACATAATTAACTAATCACATAAATTCAAATGAGCTCCAAAAATCATAAAATTTATCTGAAAGATAGATATTGATTTTAGATAAATTTAGGAAGAAGAATCACTAGAGTCGGAGTACGGATGGAGGAGATATTAATTTACAAAGTGGGTTGTGAGGTTAAATAAACAAGTCATTTAGGAGAGAGACGCAAACACATGCTTTGCTCCTGGTGGGATCATGATTGGTTGTTGGAGAAGGAAATAACGAGGAGAGAGAATGAGGCAACCACGCAGGGACAAAACATAGGACGTCGTGTTCCATGCATCTGCCCACCATGGATGGCTACTGAAGCTCAAGAGCAGCTTGGTACAGACCAAGAGAGGAAGGGGCGCTGCTTGGGGGAGATAGAGGAGGTGCTGGGGAGGCTCACTGCGGAACCAATCGAGCTGCAATAGCTACACATGAGAGATTGACGAAGCAAGCTATGCTCTGTCGAAGGTAACCGAAGCGAGGATATGGGGCTAGCTCATGCATGCTGGAGCAGAGGAGGAAGTTGAATAGCAGCGAGCTCGCGTGGGGTAGCCGAGCGATGGGGCGGCCGCGGTGAGACGCGCTCGGTGGTGGCGGCTTGGCTGGGACGGCGGTGAGGCGCTGTGGCTGTGGAAGAGGAGGGCGATGCGAAGCTACGCGCGGGTGACAGTGGGGCGACCCAGTGCAGCGACAGCAGCGGTGGCCAAGCTCAGCCGCAGGACCAGCGCGGGTCGAGGAACTCGCACGTGGAAACAGGGCAACGTCGGACGAGCAGAAAATGAGGTCGTAGAGTTTGCGTTCGTGGGAAGACAGAAGGAGCCACGGTGGCCTAAGTGAGAGGGAGAGTGGCGTAGCTCAGTCCTCGGCTGTGGACGTGGTCAAGGCGTGCTGTGGACAGTGTGGCAGAACCTCCTAAATTATAGGACCCACATGTATTTGTCACTGTCCAACGACCTTTGACAACTATACATATGTTTCTGGTAACTTAAGAAGTCTGTCGGGTATCCTCGGGGAACCCCAAATCATCCACGATTTCTGAGCAGGATCACATTATAGAGTCATTGCAGTATTACAACATTTATTCAAATATATACATCAGAGTAAAATAACGGAAGTCTTATGATAACATAATTTACAAACTAGTTGTTTCAAACCTTACAAACTAAGTTCGATAATTATTACAAACCATAGTAGTAGTGGAGTGGCATAATTAACATAAACATAACACATAAAATAAGCATCCTGTCCAAGGATCACACATTCATTTATTGTCATCGACCTGAATAACAGTCATGCAGCAAGGTCCAAAATAGACCTGCTCATGAGGCTCACCTGCAACAAGGGTCAACGAATCCTGAGTACAAAAGTACTCAACAAGACTTAACCAAAATAAAAACTGAGAAGACTCAGGAATGTAGGCTTAGAGATTCAAGGTATGGCTTTAGCAATACTCAAAGTTCTTTTGCATAAAAGCTCTTTACAAAATTTTAGTATTTCAACATTTAAACTTCATAAGAACCATATATGAACCTACCACGATCCGTAATGAGATCATGAACTTCATATCAAACTCTTTCTCAAGTCCAGCTCAAATTTTAGTTATTAACTACGATGAGGAACAGTGAGTTGAGTCTCCATAACCGAGGAGCAACGACGATTCGAACCGATTAAACCCAGCTGAGGATTCCAGACCACACGACATATGCAGGTCCCCGACTTACATATATCAACCTACCCTCGGATCTTCTAAAACAAGAACAGGTCCACGCCACCCGAGAATACAGTACTCCACCAATCCAGCCCAACGCCATGTGGGTACATGCTATTCCTACCATCTCTCCACTTCCAGTGCGTGAGTAGCCATTCTCATAATAGAATAGCCGAGTTAAGGCTTACCGGAGTATGTGGTTAGTACTACAAAGTCTCATCTCATGCAATTCAACAACGGACGGACCTTAATCGACACAGGTGGAAAGAAGCCGCTCACAAGGCCTCCATGTCTTGTGGCTCTCACACACTGAGTCCGCCCGGTCTAGATTTATTACTTCTATGCTCAATCTCATGATAACATAAGTAACCAAAGATCCATTTAAAATTCTTAGGTGACAGGTAATCACCCGACAAAGCATGACTAAGCATATCTAGACATTTACGAATAAAATAGGTAATCAAGGTAGATATGGACAAACAAGGTTGGTGATGCACCAATTTGGTTTTCACTTGACTCCTAATCACAATGCAGTATAGAAAAGCAAAAGCGATAAAATTTGTAAAACACAAGGTAGGGTTAAATGCATCCGGGGCTTGCCTTCGTTGACGAAAAAGCTAGGTTCCTGTGATGTTCCACAAGTATCCGATCCGACCTCAACAGATGGATTAACCTCCTCCGCAACTTGATTAACTACCACGTGCTCACCTTTGTTCACTACATGTAGTAACAATGCTATGTTTAACATGATGCGGAATATGAAACATAATGCGTGATGATGGATGTAAAATTAACAATTCGAATACAACTTTCCTTCGCGGTACAGTTGCAAGTCAAACAAACTAAATCTTTTTCGTAACACATACATCAATTGCCAAGGATCATTACCAACTAATGATTCAAGGTCATCACTCAATCCAAAATTCAATCAAAACCTAAATCATTAAAGATTACTATTTGCTTTTATGAATTAATTATTTAATTCAAAATTATGAAATAAATCAACTTATTCCAATTGAGCTCAAATTTTTTGGAAATGTTCATCACGTGGTAACTAAGTGGCAAAACAATTTTCATAATTTTTTGATAATTAATTAAGCCTAGAAAAATCACGGAAACCCATTTATTAATTAAATGAGTAATTTTTATCATATTTAAAAAGAACTGTAAATCAATATTTCATATTTTTCCTAAATCATATTCATCACAGAGAGGTCACACAAAAATTTTCATAATTTTTGGAGCTCTAAATAAATCTACAAAAAATAACAAAAATAGACACTATTCATTCAATTCTGAAAAAAGGAAAAATCATTTTCAAACTGCCGAGTCACTGACATCGGGTCCCACTTGTCATCTTCAACCTCTAGCTTTGACCATGACGGCGACGGCGCTGACCGACGTTTCTCGCCGACGGTGAGACCAACAGCTACAGTGAAGACACCAACACAATCACCATGACTAGGCGCATCGATTGCAGACACTAGCTTAAGCGATTACAGCATGATTCAAGGCTGATGCCGGCCATGGTGGATGCGACAGCATGGCAGCGCTACGCTGGCAACAGGAGATAGGTAGCAGTCATACAAAGGGTCTAGGAAGCATCAGTAGCTCACCCCGAACGTGTTGAAGCAAAGAGCGAGACCGGAGAAGCAACGGTGACGCGGGTCAACGTCCACGGTGATCACGGTGAAGCAAAGCTCGTCGGTGGCGGTGTTCCGGTGATTGCAGTGGGAAAAACAACCAAGCAACAAGGGAGTAAGCACCACGGCATTGAGATGGAGCTGTAGGTACATAAAGCAAGGGCAACGGCTCACCGAAGGGTGCTGGCCACGACGGCGCAGCCACGACAGAGAAGTTACCGGCCGCGAGGAAGAAGGGTTCGCACCGTGGATTCCCGGTGAAATCAGGCGACCATAGTTGGATGGCTAGGCGCGCAAGGAGTAGGCAAAGCTATTGAGCGCTTTGCTGCAACGGTGGAGGCACTACAGCGACGGCGCGAGCTCGCCGGAGATGAGCAAGGGCGATAGGAAAAACAGAGCAACGAAAAGAAGGTCGACGACGGCGTCTGAGCTTTATAGAGCGGCCGAGAAAGCAAGGAGATGACACACAGCGGCCTTCCCCATGCCAGCGCGAAGCCAAGAGCGGGCATAGGCGCATCTAGAACCGAGCAGAAGGTCACCGGCGGTGGGGCAGTGGTCGTGACACTGTTCACCATATTTATAGAATTGCTATTCGTCTAAATTTCCAAATTACTCCCAAATTTGTATAACAACTCAAAAAATCTTCAAAAATAAAAGTTGCTCAAAATTCAAAGTTCTACAACTTTGCTTTTATAACCACCCCCTAATTCGGTCTATATTTTGAAATGAACTTTTGAATTCAAATAGGGGACATTTAACGAATTACGCATTTTCAAATTACTTCAAATTTTTTATAACAACTTTGAAAACTCCAAAAACAAACTTTGTATAGCTTGTCAAGTTCTACACTTTTGCTTTTAGGCTCAACCCCAAAATATGCTTAGATTTTGAAATGACTTTTCAGGGTAGGATTTAAATGCTAAAAATCAGGGTTTTCTTAGAAATTCAAATCCAAACCAAATTTTGAACTTGAGTCAAACAATACAATTCAACATATATCACATAAAGATAAACTTGTTTTAGTGTATTCATATCAAAATTTTCACTAAATGCCAAATGCTTTGCAATGCATATGATGACATGGCAGATTTTAGTATTTAAACACCCGAGGTGTTACAGACAGCGGGCGGGTTACGTCCGGCCAGGCGCTTAGCGCTGGCAAGGAGCGGGAAAAAGAGGAGCGACTATGGTGGATGGAAGCTGGAACGATGCCTCTGGTTAAAGCGAGCTAGGTTTGTGAGCACGAGGAGCAGAGGCAAGACAGACAAGACAAAGACACAGGACAAAGGCAGACATGTACAAGCTGAGATAGGCAAGGAGATGCGTGCGGGTTCGGCCAACTCCATCAATGCAGGGACAGCACGGCATGCAACAACAGCGTTGCAAAATGACAGGACAACGGAGGCAGTGGCTCCTCGGTGCAGTAAGGAACCTGCTCGTCTAGCGCTCATAAAGATTCAGACGCGACGCAAGAGAGAGAATGACACGGACGTAGGTAAACGGACATGTCATGGTGCAGAGCAATGCAGAGCCACGACACGAGACATGACGGTAATAAATGCCATGCAACGAGTACGCTGTACGTCAGAAAAATAAACAAAGCTACTACGCTCTCTCTCTCTCTCGTCAGTTCGTGTTTATCAAAATAAACTCATGAGTATATATATATCGTTCTATTTATTAATGACTTTTATTCTATTTATAAAAGTTGCTCGTCATGCTGAATCTTAAAGAACAAATCGTTCGATAGCATCATTATTGAACATTCCTAAATATTTCTACGCACAGCGTGATTTAACCTAAGTGTTTGTTTGAGTCCACAAAACTAAGTCATACAGTATTCGCTTATCACCTCAAGTACGTTTTAATTTAAAAACCTAAGAAACTTGTTTCAAAAATTTTTACTTAGGCCTAAATCGGGGTGCTAAACGAGCTCGTAACACTAGGGGTGTTATAATATGATGCTAAAAGATACTACTTGTAAGACTACATAAGTACTCATCTTGCCCTTGCAAATGTCCCCATGTGGTATTATGGATTTAAGCCTTACTTCCTACAAATTCTCCCTATTATATAAGCTAATCCATAATCCACTTTCCTCCCTTTCTTAGACCATTACTACAAATTAATGCTTGCTTTTGGTCCTCTAAATTCCCCCCTCTGGAATCAAACACCAAAAAGGATTCATCAGTCCGACAACACACTCAGCAAGTGGTCGGATGCTGGCGACAAACCGACCGGATGTAGGACAACAGTGTCCGATCAAGTACAGAGAGGTTCCAGAGCAGCGAACTTGCGACCAGACGTGTCTGATGGCAAGTGACCGGACGCTGGCAGCGTTCGATCAGTTGTTTGTGGCTCCAATGGTCGGGACGACCGGACGCATCCGATCAAGACGACTCCAGCGTCCAGTCAGTAGCAGAAAAGCGGGATTTTGTCCCCAATGGCTACTTTCTCAGTGGGGCTTATAAATATAACCCCAACTGGCCAAATGGTAAGAGTGGAGCTAAGGAAACATATCAAGGGTGTTGATACACCATTTTAGTGATCTTCACTTGCATAGTGCTTAGTGTTTTATTAGGTGATTAGCATAGGTGCTTTGCGAAGTGCTTAGGTTGATTAGACCATCGCTTATGCGCTTGCTCTAGGTTTAGGCTTACTGTTTAGTGAGGTTAGCATACCTCTTACCACTCGGTGCTTACACGCACCATTGTTGTACATCGGAGGGGCTTGTAATCTTGCGAGATCACACCAATCGTGTTTGTGGTGTAGCCGCCACTGTGTACCAGAGGGAACAAGGCCCGTGGCGTTTTGGCTAGAAGCTTGATAGTAAAGACGGCGGGGAGCATCCGGGAGAGGTTTGCCAAAAGGCACGTCAGAGACCCACTTACACGTGGGAAAGGCCCGAGGCTATCCACGGAGTTACGTGATCGGGAGCTTGGCCCTTGTGAGGGATTCCTTGCGAGGGGCTCCAACGAGGACTAGGGGAAAGCTTGCGTGCTTCTCGATACCTCGGTAAAAATACCAGAGTCATCGACGGAAGTTTGTATATCTCTACCTTGCTCTTTAGCTTTTGTATTTATATTGATTGCTTTACTCTTTTTGCGGTAGAGATAGCAACACACTAGCAAAACCATAGTTGCATATTTAGATAGTTTATCTTTTACATAGGTTTTGCTAAGGTTAGAAAAAGATGTCATAGTTTAGAAGTTAGAATTTTAAGTTGCCTAATTCAACCCCCCTCTTAGACGTCACGGTCCCTTTCAATTGGTATCAGAGCTAGTTGGCTCAATTTGGACCTTTGGCTTAACCGGCGTTGAGCCGATGCTATTTAGAGTGGTTGGAATGGATACCTTTAGGCCTCCGCACTTTGATGGCACTAACTTTCCATACTATAGAGCTAGAATGGCTTGCTACCCTGAGACGGTTGATTTGGAAGTTTGGAGAGTCACTCGTGACGGGATGAAACACATTAAGAATCTCGATAAACCCATGAAGAGTGATAAAAAGGAAATTTATTTCAATGCTAAAACAAAAAATTATTTGTTTGAATCTTTTAGCATAGATATGTTTAACCAAGTGTTCACTTTAAATACGGCACATGAAATTTGGTTAAAACTTCAAGAGCTCCATGACGGCACAAGTAATGTCCGTGAGCAAAAACATTGTCTAGCTAAACAAAATTATGATTCCTTCGAAATGAAAGATGATGAGCTTGTTCGTGATATGTATTCTTGTTTGAATCTAATTATCAATGAGCTCTATTCTATAGGATTAACAAAGCTAGATGATGCGAACATCATGAGGAAGATTATCTCCGTGCTATCATAAAAGAAATATGCAAGTATCATCACCATCCTTCACAATATGGAGGACTTGAGTACCATGACCTTGGCCATAGTCATTGGCAAGATAGTGACATTTAAAATATCACGTAAGTTGGGTCAAGAAGAAGCCTCTTCGTCAAGCAATGGCAAAGCTCTTGCATGTGGCAAGAAAAAGAAGATGAAAGGCAAGCAAGTTGAGACAAGCTCAAGCTCAAGCTCCTCAAGTGAAGATGAAGAAGAAGATGAGGATGATGATGATGATAAAGATTCAAGTGATGATGATCAATCTTCCTCCTCCACCTCTGACCTTGATGAAGAATCAATCAAACTTATCAACAAGGTGGAGAAAATGATCTAAAGGCTCAACGTCAAGGGTGTGCCCATCCAAATTCAAGATATCATCTTCACCAATCAAAGAAATAAGCAAAGAAAGAGAGGATGCTATGGATACAGCGAGATAGAGCATTTTATGGAAGTTTGTCCAAATAAGCCAACACCCAAGACAAAGAAGAAGGCATGCAAGAAATAAGCCCTCACATCAATAAGGACATAGAATGATTCTTCAAGTAAAGAAAAAGACCAGCACAAGAGGCAAGGGCGCAAGCACTCATCATCAAGCTCTTCTCATGTGTGCCTTATGGCATGAGGTAAAAAAAGCTCATCCTCTAGTAAGAGTGATAGTGATGATGAAATGCTTTTTTATGAAGAAATTGTGCAACAAAATTCAATTATGCTAAAGTTTGCACTAGTCAATATAAGAAGCTCGGAAAGATTAAAGAAAAGCTAGATAGTTCACAAGAAGCATACAAATCTTTGCTTGAACAATATAAAAACTGTGCTAATCTTAATGTTCAACTATCTACTAAAATTGAGTAACTTGAGGCTAGTGCAACAACAAATGCATGCACAATCAATGATGAGTAACTTGTAAAGAAAAATGAAAAATTAAAAGGAAAATTAGCTAGCTCACAAGATGCTTATAAAAGTTTGCTTGCTAATATGGAAATCATATGCAAACATTGTGATGAGCTAACTAATAAAGTTGCTAATCTTAAAGTCATTAGTATAACTCCCACTAAGGCATCTAAAAGAAAAAATTCTAACGCGTCTAAAAATGATGCATCTACTTCTTGTAATGATTTATGTTTAGATTCACCTTTGTGCAATCAAATTTGTATTGAGAAAGTTGTTGTAGATATATACACACAAGAGGTTGCAAAGGAGAATGAGCAACTCAAGCAAGAAGTAGCTGGCCTCACCGAGGACTTAACTCAAGTGAAAGGCAAGACGAAGCAAGCCCAACTTCATCAAGATAACATCGTCAAGAGAGTGAAGAAGCTTGATAAAGCGCAAACAGTGGTTTGCTACGTGTGCCACAAGGAAGGCCACAAGTCCGATGAGTGCAAGGTGAAGAATGAGGGAGGAGTAAAGAAGAAGGAGAAAAAGCAAACAAACAAGCTCTTCAACACCTACACCAATAACGTGGACAAGAAGGCCTCCACACCTTATCTCTTGAAGAAGAAGAAAAATGATAAGGTGGTGGCCATCAAGGTGAACAAGCAAGCCAATAATGGGGTCAAACGCTTTTGGATGCCAAAGAAAATTATTTTCATCATGAAGAGCACCAAGAAGGTTTGGATCCTAAAAGGGAAATGAGAAGTCCAATAGATTTTAGAAAATTTGAAGACTTGGCAAAGTATAGATGCATTTTATGGGGTGCATCATAATGGACAAAATCATTACTAAGTGGGTTAGTGAATACTATGAACCCAAATTCCCCTTTCCATGTTAGGTAACTAGATTCAATTTACTTCAATTGGTATTAGATTTAAATTTTCCTACAATAAGTATCTTTTGGCATCTAGTTACTCTTCATGCTTAGGTTTGCATTTTTATTCTTGTATATTTTGTCATGCATACACTAGGTATTTCATATAGTAGGCTTGCTCGGTTTCATTCTTATTTCTTGGAGCAATCCTACATGGTTTAAAAATTGTTTTGGAGCACGGCACATAGCATGTCCTTCAATTGTTCATCTAATATGTGTCAAAGTTCAAATTATAGATAATTTCTCCCGAATATCGCCTTCGAAAATGACTCTCACATTCATGTGATGTCATCTTTCAAGTGGTATTTTTTATTCTAAAATCAATATGCATGTTTCCTATAAATATTTCATACTTGTGTGCACAAATTTAGGAGAAGGTTACTCTACAAGTTGGATGTTTTGAGACTAACATCTTTTCAAGCTTATCATATGTGTAGTAGTCTCATTGCAAGAAAAATAGAGTCCCCGGAGTTAAGTATCATACTTCAAATATCCACCACCGATTACAAGTGGTAGAATGTGGTATTTCTAAACCAATATCATCATGTTGATTTTATTTTAATATTTATATGCTTTCTCCGAGCATTATATAGATTAAATTCCCTTGTGCAATACTTTGTCAATTATGCATATGCTTTGCCTTCTATCATATGTATGCATATATTTAGGGGGAGCTTAGTCTATATAATGTGAGAGTCAAATTTTACGATCTATTTCACTCTACACACAAAGGATCACAAAGTTTGACTCTCCCTTGTGATACTAATGTCTTGCTTGTGGTGTTGATCCTCGGATCATCATGTCGCCTTCGTCCAAGTCACGTTTTGCACCCTATTGAACTACAAAACAATCACTTGCTAATTCATTAGTTCAATTTGGTTGTGTTGGTCATCAAACACTAAAATACAAAGTAAATGGGCCTAGGGTCCATTTTTCTTACAGTTAAGTCGGTTAGATCTGAGAGATAACCGGAAACTAATAACAGATTACAGGAATCTTGTGATCATACGTATCCTAACAGATCTCGTAATATCTTCGGAATATCTTTCCGGTGTCTTACGAGAGGCGCCGAGCAGAGTCATGTCCCGTAAGGCCTCGTCTTATGGGCTAGGCCGCTCCTGGAGGCGTAGCTCATATAGTCTGCCGTGGGTATCCAGGGTCGTACTTTTTTTTAATACCAATCCTGAAGAGCTTTTGAACTGATCTAGGGCGTGACATCATTTTTTTTAGATAAAGAGGGCGTGACATCGTAATTCATAAACGGCTGTATTGTATCGGTCTGCTCTGCTCCAAGCCTCCAACTGCTTCCCGTCAGAGAACGTATACAAGCGGGGGCACGGGGCACGTCTAGTGGATGAGATGCATTTTTTAAGGCCAAATGAGAATTTAGGGAAGTTATCTTCTGCAACTACAAATCTACAATATCAGAGCAAAGCATCTTTGCCTCAAATTAAGCAATTCAGATTCTTCCAAGCAACTACCTCCATGAACACGTCTGTGCATGGCATGACTGATGACAATCGGTCTGTTCGCTGGTTGGTTTCTGGACTGATTTAGACTAGTTGATGCTGGTTTGTTGTGAGAGAAAAACACTATTGACGGGCTAGTTTGGGCTGACTGAAACCAACAAACGAACAGACTGAATATCATATGACAAATATCATGGACCATATAGTAATTTGATCGAGACTTGCCACGATGGTTACTCCTCGCAGAGAGGCATTTCTGTATTTTTTTCCCCTTCTACGAGAACACGTGGTGGTGGATATTCCTTGAACGATTGAACCCAGCTAGATGAGGATGAGGTCCTGTCTCTGTCTACCCTGCTTTTGGTTAGGTACCTGGGTGCCTCCGTGCCTGCCTCTTAACAAACCACTATTCAAGTAATATACTCCATCTGTAGGGAGTATTGAATATGAAGCATGGCCCACACTTGTTTTTTGTTGTTCTTGGAACACAAAGGGGATCAAAGGTCCTTTGGTATGATCACCAAGAAAAGAAATGCTGAGAAAAGAAATGCCTTTGGTTCAGAGCATGGCGTGTTTAGAGCAGGCCGGAACGAATATTGTGCTGTGACATCTATTTTTTTTTCTTTTTTTTTTGTACTTGTTTTGGTTGCAATGATCATTTCTCACACTTTACGTGTCATGTTCGTTTGGCTGATAAGCCATGGCTGAAAGTACTATTGGCTGATTTGTTGTGAGAGAAAAATATTGTTCGTTGACTGAAAATATACGGTTTATGGCCCCATTCGTGTGCCCTTAAATCCGGTTTGATCCGCTTCTTTTTTTCATTCAAAATAGTATTTTTCCCTCATAAATTACTTCAAATTCATCCAGATTCCTCTTAAATTCCTCCTAGCGAAGAGGGCAAGCCAAGCGAACGGACGATGGTTACAGAGATGATTTTTGAAGCAAGTACTCTGTAGTCTATATATTGCTATAATAATGACCGTGCTTAGGATTTGACTAAAAACCTTTCTATAGTCTGCAATTAGTCCAGCAAAGACAATGTCAATCCAGGCGGTTTGAAATTTAGCGTAGGACAAAAGGATACGATGGTACCCAAATCAAACAAACCCAGTTGAGTTCTACAACATACTGTATGAGCTGTACTAATGTGAGTCAACGTCACTGTACCGCCAATGATGTTTCCATCGCAGCAAAGAGAAATACGTAGAGAATTAACACAGACTGAACATCAAGCCAGTACTGAAATAGCGAAAGGCGGAAATGATAAAAAAGAGAGGAAATACTGAAACGTGCAAGAAAAACTGAAAACTGCCTGGTGCGCGTACGATAATTACCACTCGCGGCAAACTCGCTAGTCCAGCTGTACTATCCCTGACAGGTGGGGACGCCTGAATCTACACCTATCACTAATACCCTATTCCGCTAAGCTCACCCGCCCACAAAAAACACCACGTACCCGGGCGCGGGCGCGGAGACCGACCACCACCACCACCTCCTCCGGTTGCCTCCGGCCTCGCCTTCCCTCCATCCTCCTCCCCGTCTCCAGCCTCCCGGACCGGCAACCACGTGGCGCGACAGGTCGTCGCCGGTTTCCATGGCGGCGGCGGAGGTGTACTCGCCGACCGCGGCGGCGGCGGCGCAGCAGCAGCAGCGGGGGAAGGCGGCGTCGCAGGCGTGGCGGGCGGTGGTGGGGTGGATCGGCTTCCTCCTCCAGGTCCTGCTCCAGATACTCCGGGGCACGCCCTCCTGCGCCCAGCTCCTGTCCTTCGTCGGCTTCCGCTACCCGCTCCTCTCCAGGGACCGCGGCCTCGGAGCCATCGCCGGAGGTGGCCTTCATGCCGCTCCGCTCCGAGATCCCAGCTGACGCGGCGCCTGCCCCGACACCTGCGCCTGAGCCCCTGGGCCGCCTCACGGTACGAAGATTCGTTTTTTTTAATTCGATTCGGTGGAGCTTTTGATGTCAGGGGTGGGGGAAAATGGCGCCTTTGTGGTGTATATGGTTTTCAATCAAATAGTACAGTGGACTTGGGACGGTAGGAATTGCATGTTGATCAAATTGGATGATGCTTCGGTAGTTGGGGGTGATTGGGATTAGGTGAAGTGGCTGATTTAAGGTTAATCGAGGTTTGGTGGCTTAGTTCAGGTAGTTCAGTTGATTTTTGTTTGTAGAGTATATTTCGACTGTGTAGCAGGCCTTCCGCCCTTCCCTGAGGATTGTGTGTTATAAGTTGTCATCATGAGTTATTAGTATGGGCAATTAACTGCGCTGCAATTGCAAAAGAAGGGTTTGCTTGTTTTAGTAGTACAGACTTACGATTGCATTATCTCCTCTCTGAACTGGTGGCAATATGTTTCCAGTGATCTTCTAGTGAAGCTGTGGGAAATAGTTCCAGGATACTGGTTTCCTGTCATTGTGTGTAGGTGACTAGATAACCTGCCATCATTGTTGAACATCTTGATTGTAGCTGGATTATGACATAGTATCTTATCAGCTGATTATAGATGATCCATTACATGGGCTGTTATACTGCAAGGTATGCTCATAGTTGGATTTCTAATAGTTTGGATCGGCAAAGAAGCTTATAGCTTCACATAAATGGAGTCAAAACTGAAAACTGGAAGTTATATTGTTGCTAAGCATTACTACTTAATTGCCTTGAAATGAAGTCACCTTGAACATTTTCTCTTGTGTTTACCCATCGAATATTCTGACAACATTACGGCTGTCTGTTCAGGTAGTGCTTGACTTGGATGAGACTTTAGTTTCTGCATATGAATCATCTAGTCTTCCTGCTATTGTGCGCACAGAAGCTGTTGAAGCAGGATTACATTGCTTTGATATGGAATGTATATCGTCTGATAAGGTACCAAACTTGTATCTTTGCTATGTCACTTTGTTTGTAATAATTTGAATCACGACTGATAAATGAGCTTTTGCTTTTGTAAACTTTAAAGGATGTTGAAGGAAAACAGAAGGTGAATCATGTGACTGTTTTTGAGCGCCCTGGTTTGCATGAGTTCTTGCAGAAAACTAGTGAATTTGCAGATCTTATTCTTTTTACAGCAGGTTTAGAAGGTATGTTTGCTGCTGTTATTTTTCACAACCTAGGAGCCCAATCAATTTTCACGCATTTCCTCACTTAACCTATCCATGCTTCTCCTCAGGTTATGCTAGACCTTTAGTTGACCGAATAGATGTTCACAATAGATTCAGACTTCGTCTCTATCGCCCATCAACTGTTACCACGTAAGTTATATTACCTTCTCTATACAAATCATGTTGTACCACAGCAATCAATAATGATGTTCATATTGTACACATGGAATGCTCATGGTGTTTAGATTTTAGCGTTCATTTTATCTTCTTTACCAAGTATTTCTCAGAGTATCAGCACTCCAGAACTTCTACAATATATTCAATGTGCATTTTTATTGGGTGTCTTGATCTATCATCGTTGCCTGTGTACAACTATGGATGTTTCCTTTAGCATGCATGTTTATGCTGATTCACCGAGTTATTCAATCGTAATACACTTGTTTCTTGATGTTTTTCTCTTCCTGCCTGACCGATTCACACCATACTTGTTTGCCAATTTTCTGATATGAATGGGTTGCATAATTGCAGGGAGTACAGAGAACATGTGAAAGATCTTTCTTGCGTGTCAAAAGATTTTGGCAGGATTGTCATTGTCGACAACAATCCGTTCAGTTTCATTCTTCAGCCTTTGAATGGAATACCTTGTGTTCCATTTTCAGCTGGACAACATTCTGATGACCAGGTAACTGACGATGAGCACCAAGTTTTGCATGGCCTGAACTTCTAGCCTAAAAAATCGCACTGATTTTTTCTTGATTTAACATTTCAGCTCATGACAGTTATATTTCCACTCCTGAAGCATCTTTCCCTCCAGAAAGATGTCAGACCTGTATTGCATGAAAGGTTTCATATGCCAGAATGGTTCCAAAAGCATGGGATCCCCCAAACAAATCAGGCTGTGTAAGTTTTGCTACCGCACAATGGAATTGTTTTGATGAAGGCCTGAAGTGCCTACTATGCGATAAGCCCCTTAAGGGAGAGCACCTGTACATTATCATCAATATTTATTTAGGGTTCTGATAAAACCGAGTCACTGTTCATATGGAGTTGTCACATCCGAAGATAAGAAAAATGTAATCTAGCATGACTTCAGATTTGTATTTGTGTAGTGGAGCATTTTATATCAATTAACTGTTGTATATCAGCTTCTGTTGTAAAATTTGGATGTTCACAGTTATGATAGTCTAATGAATAGTTCATAGCTCATCGATGTCAAGTTTACACCTGGAGAACCAATGTCCATTAACGTATTCATTATGAATCTAACAATCCGGTATGTAATAATCATTAATATTAGCAGTAAGCACAATAATTGGCACAGATAGCATGTTTGAACCTTACTCACCAATGGCAACAACCATAAGTCAGTGGTCTTTGTTATTTTATCTGAAACATTGTCGCCAGATTCGCTGAACAAGTTACTGGAACATGGAGCCTTTTATCTGACTTTCTGGACATCGAATTCGTTGGAACTTCTTATCTGGCTTATAATCTGGGATGCCTTATCAATCTTGTATGCTCTCTCATAGACGCCGGCAGCCACAAGATAAAGCTCCCTCTTGTCGATGCTTGGGTCATGGCTTAGCTCGCCAACCAGCAGTTCCAGCGCCTCGAAGTCCTGATGAGCACCAAGGAGGCTAATCATCTGAAAGTGCACCCGGTCTGAGAACACACAGCCTTCCTCCCTCATCGCCTGGTACAGCGCCGCGGCCTTGTCGAAATCCTTCAGCTTGCCATAAGCATTCATCGCGGTGGCAATCGTCTCCGAGTCTGGTAACTGGCCCAATTTCCTCATTTCATCAAACACCTCGATCACATTCCGGTGTCTTCGGTTCTTCGCGTACAAGTCCATCATTGCTCTGTGCACCGATGAGTCCTTGATCTCGCCGGTGTTGGCCGCACGACGGAACAACCATGTGGCCTCTTCCAGACGACCGGCACTCGCCAAGATTTTGATGGCTGTCTCCTTGGGGATGCCCTCTGGGTCTTTCAGATCGCGCAACAAACGCTTGGCCTGTGAGACAAGCCCGGCACGCTCATACCCCACTACCATTGTCTGGTACAGCACTGGGTCGATCTCCGTGCCAGCTTCCCTCAGCTTCTCAAACAGCTTGGCAGCGCGGTCGAGCTTCCCTGCTTTCACCCAGATGGACAAGATAGTGGAGTAAGTGATGGCATCGGGCTGGACACCAATGGCCTGCATGTCCTGCACCAACCTCCCGGCTTTCTCGCCCTCCAGCGACTTGCCGTAGATGGCAATCACGGTGTTGTACGTCACCACGTTCGGTTTGACGCCGCTACCAGCGCCACCATTGCCATCGGAAGCGCTGCGCATGAGGTCGAACAGGTGAACCGCCTCGCCGAACAGCCCGGCATCGCCGTACACACGGAGCATGGTGTTGTAGGTCACCACGCTTGGCGGCACGCCTGCCCTGCGCATGGACCAGAACAGCCGGTCCGCCTCGCGCGCGAGGTCCAGCTGCCCGTACGCGTTGAGGATGATGTTGAACACCGAGAGGTCCGGCTTGACGCGCGCCACGGCGCGCATGTGCGAGAACAGCGACACGGCCGCGAGGTGCCGCCCCCTTCGCGCCAGCGCGGAGAGGATGGGGGAGTAGGTCTGCGCGTCGGGCGCGACGCCGTGGGCCGGCATGTCGTGGAGCAGCAGCCATTTGGCGTCGCGGATAAGGTCGGACTTGCAGTAGGCGGCGACGGCGGCGTTGTACGCCTTGAGGTCGGGCCTGATCCCCGCGGCGCGCAGCCGGGAGAAGAGCGTCAGCGCCTTGGGCGCGTCGCCACCGCGGAGGGCGAGGTGGATGAGGTTGGAGAAGAGGATAAGGTCCGGAGCCACGGCGTCATCCTCCATGAGCGGCAGGAAGGTGAGCGCGTGGTCGAGGTGGCCCGCGCGGGTGAGCGCGGCGAGGAGGGTGGAATACGAGAACGCGTCGGGGGTCACGCCCCTCTCCCGCATCTCGAGGAGGAGGCCGGAGGCGAGGCGGAGCTCGCCAGCGCGGCAGGCAGAGCGGAGGAGTAGGTTATAGGGGATGAGGAGCTCGGGGGCGGGGAGGTCCGGCGCGAGGAGGTCGAGCAGCGCGACGGCGCGGCGCGGGTCGGTGAGGCGGGAGAGGAGCGCACCGAGGAGGCGCGCGGAGACGGGTCGGTGCGGGGCGAGCACGGCGGCCAGGTCGGGAGCCTTCCGCGCGGCGGAGAGCGCGGTCACGAGGGCGGGGACGTCGATCGTACGGTTCTCGTGCTGCCGTTGTTGGAGCTCGGCGGCGGACTTGTGGCGCTGGTGGAGGGGGTGAGAGGTGGGCAGGTTGGGGTTCAGCCAGACGGATTTCGCGGCGGGGACCCTGCGGTGAGAAGGGGATGGGAGCGCCGTGGCCGCGGCCGCGGCTGTAGTGGGCGGCATTGGGTGTCGGCGTGTGGCCGCGTGGGAGCGGGAGTGGCAGTGCCGCGGCAGGGGAAGGGAGAGAATGAGAGATGGATAGGAGATTTTTGCCGTTGGTGTCGACGTCACGCTCACGCCAGGAAAGCGCCAAAGGCTGCGGCATCCGAGCAGTGTGCGCTGTCCCTTGGTCCATTGGGCTTTGCATCGGCCGGCTGGCGGCTGCGCCTGTGCGAGCTGGATGTTTGCTGCGCCTGCGCGAGCTGGATGTTTTTGCTCAGGAAGTCAGGAGTCAGGAGTCAGGACGCAGGAATTCACAGAGCAGTCACAAACTCACACGGCACATTGTCAAAAAATCTGAACCATCTTATTTATTTTACTATTAATTATATTACCTCAGAAAATAGGATATGACGATCTGCCATCACCGCTGGTCCCATTCTTGTTTCTTCAATAAGAATAAGTGAATAACCTACAATCAAATCAAATAGCATCGTGATATTGGACACATCACATATCAAAGATAGAGCCAACAATGATGAAACATTGAACAATATTTTCTCATGTTATCATTAACGGATCAGACAGAGTACAAGAGTGGGCTTTCAACTGTACAGATACACCGCGGAAAATTTTCTGATATTTACATACACTCATGAATCACTCACAGATCAGGGGTTCACACCAAGAATTACCCTGAAGACACAAAAAAGAAGAATTCTGTACCCACAAAACGAGGGCTCTTCTACAAATGAAGGAAAAGAGTAACGATTCACGTTAATTAAGAGAAACTCCAAGAAAATAAAAAAAAATCAATGACTTTATGAGGGCTCCAAATTAGGAGAAACTCATCCTTATATGTGAAGAAAGCACCAGATGACTTCTCATTAGTACGCAAAAGAAAGCCATGGATGCTGTAGTGCTTCCTCAGCTGTAGGTCTCTTCCTGGGGTTAATCTGCAGCAGATAAGACAGAAAATCGACAAATTCTGAATCAGGACATTGCAAGTGCCGTCGCAAGGAGGATTTCTCTGGGATCAGATACTCTAGCTGATCTGTCTCCTGGATATAAATGAGGCAAAGAAGGGAATTGTTAGGGTTTGCTGTTCTATGACCAACAGTACAGATATGTGCATAGTGAAACTCAAATTAAAAGGAAAAACTTAGGTCTTCTCGATTCGAACAAATAAACTTACAATGCTATAAAGTTATGTCTTTAATGTATCAAGTGAGCAAGAAGACGTATAAATATAATTCTGTAGCGTATTCAAATTTAATTAAATCTGTTTAAGGTGCAATGAAGGGCGGGCCTGGTGCAAGCGGTAGAGTCTTACCGCCTGTGACCGGAAGGTCCCGGGTTCGAGTCACGGTCTCCTCGCATTGCACAGGCGAGGGTAAGGCTTGCCACTGACACCCTTCCCCAGACCCCGCACAGAGCGGGAGCTCTCTGCACTGGGTACGCCCTTTGTTTAAGGTGCAATGAAAATTATGAAGGCGAAGGAAACAACAGAAGCAGCTCGTGCAATATAGATTTTGTGATTAAAGGATACTCATTTAGCGTTACCATAGGCAGGTGAGCAAGTATGAAAAAAGAATCTTACCTCATTCTTGGTAAAAAGGTCATAATCATCAGTGAAATACTTCTGTGTCTCCTGTCCCAATTCTAGCATTTCCATGTCAATTGGGCCGATTATCCCAATCATTTGAGCAAGCATCATGGGCACAGGCTCGTTAGGAAATAATACCTGTTACATGTAAAGGACAGAAGCTATAGTTCCAAGGAAAAGAAGCACCTAAACACCTAATTCCTCAACTCTCCAGCTCACATGTGCTTACAACATTAATAAAAAAGATTATTTTCTATTTCTGGTTGGAGTTATATGTTGGTATTGCATTCATACAAGAAAAGAGGCCTCAAAATTTTGCCAAAACAATACTAAGACCAGTTTGTTGCAATCCTACAAGCTGCCAAGCATTTACAGTAAATAAAACATACTTACTTCACCAGTGTACAGTTCAGAAAGGATGCAACCAAGAGACCAAATGTCAATCCTCTGATCATAAGGTAGGCCCAGAATGACCTCAGGAGCTCGATAAGAGCGTGATTGGACATAGAGGCATAAGTTGTCTGTCAAGAAGCAACTACTTCCCAGATCAATGACTTTAATTTCACATCTACTGTAGCTCTTGATAAGAATATTTTCTGGCTTTAGGTCACAATGAATGACCCTCAAACGGTGTAAGTAAACCAAGGCCTCTAAACATTGCCGAGCTATAACCTACAACAAAGGCAAACTTTCAAATTGCTAGAACTTTGTAACTTTCTGAATGAAACTTAATAACACTCATAACTTAAAAGAGTTAGTCAAATTGCCAAGGCAACCTTTTCAGGGTATCAAATATGTTTGCTCAGTTACAGTCCAATGGTCAAACAACTGTGTTTAAATGCGAAGCATGTTGGAAAATTTTCGTCTAGGGGCTGACTACAGGGTGAAATGTGAATGCTCATTATATACAAGTGTGATCTCATTATAAGTAGCAGTCATGGTCTCATGGAGTACATCTCAGTGAAGGATGGAGAACATACCTGTATCCTAGGCAAAGTAAAATACACCTCACCACCAGATTCCTGATTATATTTCTGAAACTCATATAGGTTTGCTCGCAGTAGTTCAGTGACAATAAAAAGGTGTTCCTGCCAATATTTGCTCGCTATCAGCACCATGCAAGGTCATGAGAATTGAAAAATCCCACTAAAATCTGCCACCGTACATGTATGAAGCAATTAAAGCACACTGGTATAATATTTCAGTTGATCCTTTTTTAAGATAATTGCAATATTGCTCAAGAACTAGTCACCTGGACTATGTCCTTTGAGATGCCTTCCTAGGAAGTTAGGATCCAAACAAGTTGAATCAAAGGGGGTAACTTAGCCAGTAGTCTCTCTTATGAGGCATATACCTGATGGTAGAAGTAGTCATAGAGGCGCAATACATGGTGCTCGTCTAGTGGATCATATTTGTTCACGAACTTCAGAAGTTTTATCTCATCCAAGCTCTGGTCGAAGAAATCCTTATCGTTTTTAATTATTTTAAGGCAAACATCCATTCCTGTCTGAAGATCATGTGCTTGCACAACCTTGCTGAATGCAGCCGAGCCTAGATATTCAGTGATATAATACCTTCCAGCAACAACTGAATTTAAGACAATGGGGAAATCTTTGTTTTCTTCAAAGCCAGTCCTGCAGTGGATGCCTATATTATGTAAGTACGAAAATGGATCAACCAACATACAATTTAACAAAGAGAATTCAAAGTAAAAAAGAGAATGTGAACCTGTTCTTGCGGTGGATAATTCTCAATTCAAATACCTCATATTCTCGGTGAAAATCAGAGAGAGCAAGATCAATATTTGTCTCGGCATCTTCCTCAGCTTTAAGAGCAGTAGAATGTTGAACATCTGCATTTAATAATCCAACATTTTGAAACTCATATGCTTCATCAGGATTACCACTTTCAGGGAATGGCTGTATCCGATGACCTTTCGGATATTCTTTATCAATGCTGCTTTTAAGATTTTTGTCACAGCTGCCATTGAGCTCGCCATTGTCCGTGAAATCATGTACACCGTGATCTATGAAATACATGAAGAGAATTAGACCAGCACATAAGCAAAAAAATAGCCTCTAACAAGGACCAGGACAAATGGACAACTGATACTAAATTACTCACAAATATAAAGATGGACTAACATTATTTTAATACGATTGATCAAATAGTAGGTTGGACCTGGCTACATTTCAAATAGCTAAATACGTTAAAACCAAGACCATCATATTTGAAATGTGTGTTTTAAAGATCCTGATTGTATATAGCAATTGTTTAACCAAAGTTAGGTTCTTAAACGCAGAACATCATTTACCAGCATAGACAAACTCTGCTTCTTTAGAATTTCCAGAGATAATCCTTGAGAAACATAATCATAAAATGGTAACCATACTGAGAAACAGTAGATATTATATAAAAATGTTACTAGCGTCTAGTATAACATTTCCCCCCTCCATTTATTAAACTACACATCAACCAAATTGCAACAGAGATTTAGCTTTCACAAGGCAACTCCACAGAATCTAACTTCTTCATTGTTATCATTTATTCCCCTTTTCCACCTACATTAAATTCAATAAATAAATTCACATTATCTTTGGCCATAAAGTGGGTTATAATGGACAAACTATATACTGTGCTGCTACCAAAATTCAGCAGGACCCCCACCCACCCACACACACACACACACAAACAAACAAACAAATAAATAAATAAATAAGGAGTGCTACTAGGTGGAGAGATGAACTCCACTGAAAGGCTCGAGAAGTACTTACTCGCAACAGCACCAGTATCAAATGAACTGAGCATTTGAAGCTCCTTCTCCACAACACTCAGCTCTGAATCATCATCTCCTCGTCTAGGATCCCTCGGCATACCGCATTCAAACATAATACCTCCACTCTGCTTCAATTGAAACCCATCCTGCGCACAATCATCCAGTATCTCTGTCTGGTCATCCATGATTTGGTATCTCCCATACACAGTGGAGCTTGAGCTCCTGGCCACATCAAGCCCGTCATTCTTGAGTCCCCCTCCACAGCAACCGCAGAGTGGTGATGAGCATGTGTACACCTCAGCGCAACCTTCACATCGGTCACCACCGATGTGTTCATGACGGTGGTTATGGCCTGCACCAAGCTTGCCTAGTTCTACCTGCTCCGAGCCATCGTGAGCATCCATTACAAACTTGTCCTCCTCTTTGCCTTCGTCATCCTCATCGTCCAGCTTGCTAGGGAAGAGGTGATCGTCGTAGAGCCAGTCCTCTTGGAAGAAGAGGTCGGTGGTGTCATACTGGCGCGCTGTACCAAACTCCATCTCCGATGAAGAGGCGTCCGACTGCGAATGCCGCGGCGACCACAGCCCATACGGATTCAACAGCCCTATAATCGGCAAAACAATAAGGGGTTTTCGTTCAGAATTGGTCAAATGTGCAGAAATTCGGCGCTAGACACTGAACCAAGCGCAGAGACTGAAATTAAAGTGGCGGAGAGGTTTAACAACTCTCCTACGAAATCGAAGATCGTTTATGTTATACAGTTCATAGCCACAGAAAAAATACACGCGCTAATCCAACCATCAGCGCCGAATTGGCCCCGAAGCCGCGGAAATATCGGCGCACAGATCGAGATTGTGTGATACGCCCACGGAAAGCAAGGAGAAGAGGGTTTAAAGCTAGCGACAAAAATGCCTCGTGCCTTGGGTACCTGAGGGCGTGGAGCGCATGCTGACGAAAGCTGATGAGGACGCCGAGCCGGAGCTGGAACCGGGGCTCGCTGGCGCCGGCGTGCCAGAGCCAGCGCCAGCACCGGCGGCGGAGGCGGGCATCCGGAGCGGCGGGAGATGGGGATCTAATGCGGCGTCGTGAGTTTCGTCCCCGGCGGCGGTGCGTGCAAGGACGTCGTCACGGAGCGCGGAGGCCGCGCCGGCGAAGCCGTGGTCGGTGAGGAATGCCATGACCTGGTCCAGCCCCGGCGTCGCCATGCGCCGGCGCAAAGGCGCGCGGTTGGTGGGTGCTGCTCTCGGTCTCGGTCTTCTCGCTCAAGCGCTTGGCTCGCGGCGCGGTGATGTAAGCGGTTGCGTCGCCATTGGGGTGAACTTGGAAGCGAAGCGAAGCGAGAGGAGTCTTCGTCGAGTGAGAGAGGACCGGGCGAGACGGACGAGGCAGGCAGGCAGCGAAGTCGGAGGAAAGAGCTAGGACCTTGTTTAGATTGCAAGAGCTAGGGGGTGTTTGTTTTTCTGGACTAATTTTTAGTTCATGTCATATTAAATATTCGGATGCTATTTAGGAAAACTAAATATGAGTTAATTATAAAACTAATTACACAAATAGAGACTAATTTACGAGACGAATTTATTAAGCCTAATTAATCTGACATTAGCACATATTTACTGTTGCACAACATTGTCAAATCATAGACTAATTAGGCTTAAAAAATTCGTCTCACAAATTAGCCACAATCTGTGCAATTAGTTATTTTTTTCGTCTATATTTAATACTTCATGCATGTGTTTAAACATTCGATAGGACGGGGACTAAAATTTTCCTGTAGGAACCAAACACCCCCTTAGAAAAATTTGGCACTATAGCACTTTCGTTTGTATTTGATAATTATTGTCCGATCATGGACTAACTAGGCTCAAAAAATTCGTCTCGTAATTTACAATCAAACTGTGTAATTAGTTATTTTTTATCTATATTTACTGCTGTATGCATATGTCCCTAGATTCGATGTAATGGAGAGATGGTGAAAAAACTTAGAACTTTGAAGCAATTTAAACAAGACCTAGGATTGTAGAGAGAGGCGCACGGATCGCAGCTGCTGCGCGTCTGCATAAAAAGGTTGCTGCAGTTGCGTTTCTACACGGCGGTTGGCATATGGGACTTTTACATTTTTACCATTATTAAGATTGACACTCATCCAATTATCACTTTTAATTTGACATTTACATTTTACCACATGAGAGAAGTTTGGGTTCTTAATTTACCGCATTTGCGCATGTGGCACGCCAAGTCAGCCCGACACGTTGGCGCCCAGTCAGTATAGGCACGCAAAATGTCCTGGCTGCCCCTAACCTGTTCCTCTCTCTCCATCTCTGACAACCGGGTCCTGCAGCTCCCTCACTGCTTAGGTGGGCCCTACTCATCAGCTTTGTCTTCCACCTCCGGCAACTGGGTCCTCGCGCGGAGTAGCTGCTCCCCATGCGAGCTCCTCGGCGGGTGAGCCACCACCTCGGTCTCCCTCTCCGCGCGCTCGCGAGGCCGCACGTGTGCCGACGAGGCCGCGACGGAGTTGCTCGCACGCGTGCCCGCAAGCCCGCGGCGAGCTGCTGCTGCTCGCACGTGTGCCGACTAGGCCGCGGGGGAGCTACTCGCGCCCGCGTCGACGAGGCAGCGGCGGAGCTCCTCGCGCCGCGCCAGCGAGGCAGCGGTAGAGCTGCAGCTCGCGCGCCTCCTCCTCGGCTTCCTCACGTCGTGCTGCTCCGAGCTCCGTCCGACCGTCCCCCACGTGGCTGGCGGCGGCGGCGCTAGTGGCCCTGGCCGTGGGTGAGGTCGGCGTTGGCGGCGCGGCTGTCCCTGGCCGCGGGCGAGCTCAGCCCCGGCAAGCGCGGCTGGCCATGGCCGCAGGCGAGCTTGTCCACCTCTACTGCTTCATGTTCCTTCACCGTGGACGGTGCTCGTCTGGGAGAGGCGCGTGCGTGCCGGTCGACGGGAGCTCGCCGCGGTTGGCTGCCCAGTGCCACCGTGCTCGCTCGCGGCCAACGCCCGCGGAGCTTCTTCGTGTGCTCCCATCCAGTTGCCGGAGGTGGAAGACAAAGCTGACGAGTAGGGCCCACCTGACAGTGAGAGGGAGCTGCAGGACCCGGTTGTCAGAGATGGAGAGAGAGGAGCAGGTCAGGGGCAGCAAGGACATTTCGCGTGCCTATGCTGACTGGGCGCCAACGTGTCGGGCTGGCGTGGCGTGCCACATGCGCAATGTGGTAAATTAAGAACTCAAACTTCTCTCATGAGATAAAATTATAAGTACCAAACTAAGAGTGATAATCGGATGAGCGCCAATTTTAATAATGGAAAAAATATAAAAGCCCCGCCACGTGTAGACATGCAGTACAGTGTAGTTAAGCCCATCATATTCTGTCACCCCGGCGACACCTGTTTGCTTGATGACCAATTTTGCCATTATTAAGCCCGGTTTATTTAAGGTTTGGTTTCGCGGCTTGAATGTTTCAAAAAATGGAGTATATTTAGTAGAACAAGCTAATTATACAACGCGTTTGGCTTTGACAATTGACATGCAGTAGGTTCAAATCAGATTTTGTTGCAGATAGTCGCAAACATGGCAAACGTACCATGCTACTAAAATCTATCTTTGACAATCGCAGATAGTTCAATTCAACGATGTTTTGTGATCACAGGTTGGTCTTTTCCCTGCGTGGCTGTTGCCAAATGCCAATCACCAATTTCCAAATCCGTCGATATAAACGCGGTGGGGTTACTCATATATAGAGTACTTTTGTTTTTCAACTTTTCAACGAGGGAAAAAGCGAGAGGAGTCCGCGTGGAGCCCCTGCCCTGCCCCCTAGCGGCGGAGCGACGGGGTCCCTGTTCCAACGTCCAAATGGGCCTGCAGGAAAAGCCAACTGACGTGGAGGGGCCGCGCGCGCGGACGCCACCCGGCGGGCCTAGCAGGCCCCAGCTCCTCCCTCGCAATTCGCAACACCATCCCCGCTGCCGCGCCGGTGGGGCGATCGCGCGGTGGGTGGTGGTCGGGCGCAGTCCACTGTCCACCCCACCGCTCCCCGCCTCCCCGCACCCAAACCCACCGCTCGGCGTCGGCGGCACCACGGGCACCCCCGCCCCCACCCAACGCAACTTTTCCAGGCCTTTTCACTGTTCCCGCCCGGGATCCCCAAATTACTAACCGGCGGCCTCACCGCACCGGCACCGGCACCGCCCCTCACCCCACTCACCGCTCGGCATCGACCACACCCCAGCCTGGAGAGGGAGACGGAGAGAGCGCTCGGCACCGCCCGCACTGGAGCCCCCGTCCCGTCCCCCGCGTCACGTACGCCACTTTTCCGTGATCTGCCTTGCCGGGTGCTGCAGGTAGGGGACCAGACCGAGAGCGGGCCGGTCGGGCCGTCGGGGTCGAGCGGCTGCCCGCCAATCGCGCCGGGCGGATCCAAGATTCCAGACGCGCCGAGGTGCCCGCTGCCCGTGGGGTACGCATCGGCACTACTCGTCTCTAGCGCGTTGTCTGTTCTCCGTTTTGGTGCAAGCAATGATTGATCACCAACGATAGGAGTGGGCCGAGTGGCTACCAGTACATGGCGAACGCGGACAATCGCCTATACTACATGATGAGTACACAAACCTTGGCAGTACCTCGCTAAAGTCAATTTTGGTTTCACCTGCTTGTGCTGTGCCAGTGTCGCCATGCTTGAGCAAAGCTTCCGGACGGTCTTTCATTAGGGGGGCATTCAACACAAGCCAGATCTACACGTAGCTTTCTGTTTGAGTGCTCATACTTTTTTATCCAGCTGCAGTCATTCTGACGTTACTAGCACTTCCTTGTAAACTTACTTCGGAAACGTAAAAGCGGAGCTTTAAGTGTAGCAAGCAATACCACCTGGTACTTTGATCACGTGATGCGTGCTATATATCTTAACAGCGTTTCAAGTACTGTAGTATGTTGGAAGGAGCACTACCACTAGAGAGTCTTTTTTGTTCCCCTGCAATTTTTTTCAGAGCAAAGCCAATCACTACTCACTAGGTGCCTGCGGTGCCGCCATTAGTAGCTCCGATCCATCAGAGTTAGTAGCTTAGTACTGCCCTAAACAGCCGATGGAATGGAACTGTACTTGTATGTACGCAATAGCAACTACAGGCAAGCAAGTACTACGCATCAGTGTGCCATGTGAAAACGAGGGCCCTTGCCGGGAATTGCCATGAAACTTTTCGAGAAATAAAGTGGCTAAGGCCCTGTTAGGATTCAAAAAATTTTCACCCCAAAGTGTCACGTCGAATCTTGCGGTACATGCATGGAGTACTAAATATAGACGAAAAACAAAACTAATTGCACAGTTGGGTGAGAAATCGCGAGACAAAACTTTCGAACCTAATTAGTCCATAATTAGACACTAATTGCTAAATACAAACAAAGTGCTACAGTAGCCAAAACCAAAAAAAAATTGCCTACTAAACGCGCCCTTAGTTAATCCACGCTGACAAGTGAGTAGTGACAAGCCCACCTAACGACGGGTCGACGGCCGTAGGTATCGCAAATTCCCTTGCTGGGCACTTAAGTAATGATTGGGATTTGGGAGTGCAGTGCTAGCGAGTGTGCCTGACGCCATCATGTCTGACCCTCAGTATTTTTTTTAAACGAATCTGACCCCAGAAGTTCGTCTTGGTGATCGATGAAACCTGCGACAAGTCAGATGCTAGCAGAAACCAACACCATAGAAAAAATATTCAGAGAAGTTTGGGGGTGACATGACGCTCTACTAAGAAATGAGGTAAAACGAAAGGTCTGGAGGGTGTGTTAGCAAACAGCTAGAAGACTACAAGACAGGGCACTCAGCAAAGATCCACGGAAGATCATCAGTTAACCATCTGGAGGGTGTGTTAGGCGCACCTTCCTCAGACAGGACATCAGAAAGCGATGATTCACAGGCCCGGTAGTTGTGGAAGCAGGTCCCTTCCCTTTTGATAGATCAAAACAATTAGAGATATTTTTTTGTTTTAAAAAACAATTATAAAGGAGGAAATTCTGCAGCAGAAGGATAATGATTGTACCGGCACCGCACCGGCCGACTGAAAGAACACCCACATTCTCTCTGCTTTGGCCCTGTGGTTGTTGTTGATGACTTAGGAGTAGGAGTGCACTTAATTGTAATTCGTTATTCTTGGTGACTCCGAGTCTAATCACTCTCACGGTTTCAGGTAGTAAGTACTCGTAGAGGTAAATGCGAAAAGCGAGCAGAAAAGAACGTGATACTAGCTTCGCTCTAAAGTCCTCACCGATTATGTACCCAGGGCTGCAGTAATGTGATCAGGTACTTAGTTCGCTTAATCAGTGCGCTCTGCCTTTTTTTTTTTTTGTGATCCAAGTACCTTTTGGACAAAAAAGATGCTCTTCTCGAGCGCATCAAAATGTGAACCCATCCAAGCTAGATCCTGGATCCATCGGTGTCTTTGGACCACGTACCAGTAGCCGTCGTGTCCGTGTTGGAGAAGGGGAGAGAACTCACAAATGGCAGCTCATGAGACCTCCAAGTTCGTTCGCAAGAAAAAAAGAGACCTCCACTCCATCTCCAAGTAAGGACTGACGGAGAGGTAAGCGTTGGCATGGGCACCTGTTACAAATTCTGAATCAGGCAGACGCAATGGTAATTTCAGCAGAAAGTCACTTCGGTGCAGCTTCAGCTGAAGCCTTGGCCCTTGTTTAGTTCACCAAAACTCCCAATTTTGGCACTATACAAAAAGAAGATTTTCCGTCACATCAAACTTGCGGTACATACATAGAGTATTAAATGTTGACGAAATCAAAAACTAATTGCACAGTTTGGTTGTACTTTGCGAGACGAACGTTTTAAGCCTAATTAGTCAACGATTGAACAATTATTATCAAATAAAAATAAAACGCTACAGTGCAGCTACAGTGCCAACGAATTCGGCCGGCGCCGAATCTGGCCGGAACTAAACGCGTCCTTGGCTGCACTGGATCGAGTCGAGCGGCAACACTGGTCACTGCTCACTGGCGTCGGCGGTCGCGTTCAGAGAAGGACGTGGAAATCCGCGAGATGCGACGCGAAAACAAGGCCGATCTCGGCTGAATTGTCGCTCGCGACGTTGCGGTCCTCCTTTCCTTGCACGGCTCGGTCGCTTTGGCGCCGGTTTACTTTAAAAGGACAAAAGCAGGCGGCGAACTGAACCAAGAAAGTGAAGGAAATGGCCGTAAGCTACACCCAAACCGCTGGCTTTTGTACAGCCTTTTCGGTTGGCTGGTACGTTTCGTTGCTAGTTCGTGAAAAAATACCGTTGGCTGGTTTGTGTGAGAGGAAAATACTGTTCCAACTAAAAATTTACGATTGTTTACGACAAGCCACAGCCAAACGAACAATTCTCCCCCCGACGCTGATATATATCTACAGACACTTTAACTTTGTTTTCTGTGGTTTTATGTTCTACTTTCACTTTCTTGTTTATCCATTTCTCTTGTTGCAATATATTCCTACTAGACATTGAAGCCAAAAAAAAAGGTTGCAAGGTCCTCCTGAGATAGCTTTGGGCTTGAAGACAAATGTGGGCCGATGCGAGAAAACTGGTCCTGTGCTCCTGTGCCGGACAGAACTGCATGAGTGCAATTTGACGGGCACCATTTATAATTACGCATTCCCTTTCCGTGAATAATTAGCTTCACTTTACAGAACAGCAGCTCGGCTTCAGTAACTTTGCACTGTGGACTGTGGAGGGTGGTCACAAGTTCAGAGTTCTTCGAGGTGTCTGGGACCCTAAGTTAATAAATAGAAAAAAGATTTTACGATGAGCACGCTGAAAAGCTAATCTGAAAAGTATTTTTCGTTAATTTGTTGTGAAAGAAAAACACTATATATGGCTAATAAGCCAGGCTGATAAGTACTAGATGTAGGCCTAGATACATCTAGCGTGAATTACACCTAAATATACTTTGGCCCCGTTCGCTGGTCTGAAACTTGACTGAAACTGGTTGAAAAACTATTCCGACAAAAAAAAGAAGCCGAATAAACCGAATATGGGGTAAGCCGAACATAACCTTTATAGGAGATTCTAAGTACTGCTACTAAATTATAGTCCGAGCAGAGTGGGGGAATTGGCATCTAAACTCACGCCTACTTTTGGCCAGGTTTATGAGCTGTAGGCTTCCCGATGGACAAAAGTTGATATCACATTCAACTTGTTCGTTTCGTCGTAAATGATCATGAATTATTTACTGCGGGCTGGTTTGGTATGAGAAAAAAATACTATTCCAGCTTATAATCCACGATCGTATACGAGCAAACGAACATGCCGATTATAGTGGTGCGCTACAGTGTCCCCTACGGTCTACGGGGTACGGACTTCGAAGGGGGCAAGGGGCCGAGGGGAGTTAGCGGTTTTCTTTTGGAATTTCTTGTACAACGCTAGGGTATTTTTTTATGTCTACTACACAACCATGTGTTTTATGCAGTTTCAACACATGAATTTTTTTTTGCACCATAGGATTAAGATCCAACAGCCTCCACCCTTCTTCTACTCCAGCCTCCACAGATCACAGATCATAATCTTTTTTCTATGGAAAGACAAATCACAGATCCACAGCCGCCGCCACTTCTGATATGATGATCGATATCCTTCCATTCATCCATTGTTGCTTTTCAGACAGTTGGTATTGGTTTCCACCTTCCAGACAGGCTGTGTAGACGGACATTGTTCTTTTACGCTGGAACTGGTGCAACGGCCAGCGGCCGGCTGCATCGACCATGCGGTATCGCGAGCAGACTAGGGGGTGTTTGGTTTCCTGGACTAAATTTTAGTCCATGTCACATCGGACGTTCGGATGCTATTTAGGAGAACTAAATATGAGTTAATTATAAAACTAATTACATAGATGGAGGCTAATTTATGAGACAAATTTATTAAGCCTAATTAATCCGCCATTAGCACATATTTACTGTAGCACAACATTGTCAAATCATGGACTAATTAGACTTAAAAAATTCGTCTCGCAAATTAGCCACAATCTGTGCAATTAGTTATTTTTTTCGTCTATATTTAATACTTCATGCATGTGTTCAAATATCCGATGGGACAGGGACTAAAATTTTCCTGTAGGAACCAAACACCCCCTAATGCAACTG
Organism: Miscanthus floridulus; assembly: GCF_019320115.1. Lineage (NCBI taxonomy): Eukaryota > Viridiplantae > Streptophyta > Magnoliopsida > Poales > Poaceae > Miscanthus > Miscanthus floridulus. Next base: position 120,897,987 of record NC_089585.1, on the reverse strand, counting down.
GGTTCCCCGTTGCCGGATCATGCATGTCAATGCGACGGTGACAACCAGGCTGTTGACAGGTGGGCCCGAAACAATGAAAAGATCGATAAAGCTATGACCATTGCATGCAGCCAAGCCATGGGCAATAGCTAGCAGCGATACAACGGAGAAAGAGAGAGATTAAAAATATTCATATTTTTTTTTTGTGTTAAAACACATATATGTCGTATAATATTTCTGTTTTTTTTATCTCTTTTCAGTCGAACTTTGTCTTTTTTTTTCTGATGTGCACCAGGATGTACTGTGACTTATGCTAGCTTGGTTTTTGGGCCGAACGGTTTCGTTTGACGGGTTTGATTCATACTCACTCACCTCGGCTGAAAAGTTTTTGGGCTGAACTGTGCATTTGTTTCTCTTTTGTAAGATTTGCACCTTCGTGGGCCTAACTTGTGTTCCATAGGCTAAGGAGGTGTTTGGTTCCACGGATTAAATTTTAGTCTATGTCACATCAGACATTCGAATGCTAATTAGGAGGATTAAACATGAGTTAATTATAAAACTAATTACACAGATGGAGACTAATTTACGAGACGAATTTATTAAGCCTAATTAACCCATCATTAGCACGTATTTACTATAGCACCACATTGTCAAATCATGGACTAATTAGGCTTAAAAATTCGTCTCGTAAATTAGTCGTAATCTGTATAATTAGTTATTTTTAGTCTATATTTAATACTCCATGCATGCGTCAAACATCCGATGGGACAGGGACTAAAATTCAGTCTAAGAAACCAAACAGACCCTAAGTTATTGAGTTATGTGACTGGCGTGGCTACCAAGCATCAGACGTCTAGACGGTAGCCCTCATCCACATGCCTACGCCTACCCCACGTGCTGTGCATTACCCCATGCCGGCTGCGCCTACCCGCCCGCCCGCTTCCTGCTGCGCATACGCATGTTGCAGCATGCCCGTGCCTACTGCTGCGCATGCACATGGAGACCGCCTTTGCCTGCGCCCGTTTGTCGCGTCTGCTAATGAAAACACTTGCAATATAAAACAATTACTACAACATACATTAGAAACAGGTGAAACATTTGAAACATGTGCTTGCAACATATGTGTATAGCCACTGCAACATCCAGATAAAACGCTTACAACATACGTCTGAAATAGCTAAAACATTTGAGACATACATTTGCAACATACTCCATCCGTTCTAAATTATAAATCATGTTTACTTTTTTGGTACATCTATTTTGCTATGTATGGATGAACCCAAAAAATCAAAGCGGCTTATAATTTAGAACGGAGGGAGTACGTGTATAACCATTGCAACATATGCAACACTAGATCTACTTTTGTAATATCCAGATAAAACACATATCTGAAACGCATGAAACATAAGGTTGCAACATGCGCTTATCTACTTGCTGCTTGAAAAAATGGAGGCTTGTTGATGCGGAGCCCGAGGCCGGCGCGGAGGTTGCCGGTGCAGAGCTCATTGGCGGCACAAACCTCGGCAGCGGCCTCAACAAGCGGATGGAACGTGGCCGCTGGCGGGAGACACGGTAGGCGCTGAATCTACACAGGCGGGTTAGGGGGAGGGGCTGTGTGCAGTGTAGGTAGGCAGGTTGGTCCATCTAGACAGACGAATGCCCTTAACCAAGCATTATCGTAAGTCTAAATATATCTATAATTTGGGGGCAAGGAGTATAAACCTACTTTTCATAATATTACGTCCATATTAACAACCGTTTCGCAGCTAACTCTTATAGAAAAGTGCATCACCATTGGCCATATCAAGTTATTTTCATTGGCCCGTTCGGCTTACCCCATATTCGATTTGTTCGACTTCTTTTTTCAACCAGAATAGTGTTTTTCTCTCACAACAATTCAGCCAGAACAGTGTTTTTAGCCAGTTTCAGCCAAAATTCTGCCAGCCAAACGGGGCCATTATATTATTCATAAATTTTGTTCAAAATGCATTTATTTGAACTTATAGATATTTGCACTTTATAAACCTTAATAAAAGTTTAGGAAGTACTCCCTCCATCCAAAATAAGTGCACGTCACGCACTTCGGGGAGTTAAACACCTTTAAATTTAACCAATTGTATACAAAAAAAATATTAATGATTATGATACCAAATAAACATCATTAGATTAATCAAGTTATATATTTTTATAATATAAACTTATTTAAAGATACATATTTTAATAATATTTTCTATAGATTTAGCCAAAGTTGATATTTGTTGAGTTCTCGAAGTGCGAGATGAACGCTTATTTTGGGGCGGAGGGAGTATGACTTGAGATAAAACTAGAGTGAATTATAATTTAGAATATATGTAGTTCGTTTGTAGTGCTAAGGAACTCGTCAAACATTGAGCTCTTTTGGTCGATTCATCTCAAGACAAATGAAAGTTGGGCAATCTTTGTTCATTGATTGAATATAGCTGAATATTGATTAGTAATTGCAATAAATATATTTTAAGGTATTAGGAAATAACTATTTGAAGTCATTAACAATTCAAAGATCATCGCTAGTACTTTTTCTCCCTTAGTTTCAAAGAAAGATACCTGTTGATTTTGGATTTAGTTTTAGGTGTCTCAACAATACTTAAAGTGAGTACAACAAGTGACAAATTTAATACTTCATCAACGACAATAGAAAGATATTCTTCTATTGTGTGGTTTGGTGATTATCCTTTTAGCTAGTACCCCAATTTTAGTTCCGTAAGACCTTTGCTTCCAAACAAAGCAACATGCCAGTTAACTTCTCTAAGAAAACAGCCCACAAAAAGACAGAGGCAGGTAAGTATTACTCTGTACTATAAGACTGATCATTTTTCTTACAGATGAGTTCAAGTTGGAATAACACTGTAAATAACTAAATATAATTTAATAAGGCCTTCTCTTTCCAATGAGGAAATAAAAATGATTATTCAGTTTGGAGTAAATGCCATTCCCAACCTAGCTCATGCTTATGATGATTAAAAAACTACAACATCATTGCCAACTAACACATATCTCCCGGTTGGGTGCATTGTAGTTATCTCAATGATGACATGCTCAAAAGGAAAGAGTACTGTTAACCCAAACTCGATGGTGTTCGTCTCGTCATAGATGAACGATATTTTAGGGTTACCATCATCCATTTCAGACTTCGTCTACAAATTACTTTACATTTATACATGCTGATCGTGAGTTTGGATATTTGACCATTACAAGAGCAGATTTGCTTCAAATATATAGCTTCTTTTTTCTCGAATACGCAAAAGCTTTGCGTATCATTGGATTAAGTAGAAAAGTTTAGACAAACATACAACCCGCTTGTATCGAGCGCCGAAGGAGGTCAATCTAACACAGCCGTAGCTGGACCATCCTAGCAAGAGACATCTTGATTCGATATTATATTAAAGGAAACAATCAATACTGACACAATGGTGCGACCTAGGAGGTGGACTTGCGTCCTCGCGGCTGTCTGGACCGAACAGCCGAGAAGAGCTCGTCCGGCGCTTCGCCTTCGGACGCAGTTAGGTCACCGCCGAAGAGCTTGTTATAGGCCACTAGCTCCGACACGGATGACGTTGATGGACTCTTGGTGAAGCCCATACACTGCATGATCAACACCTCACCTCGCTTGAAAGCAGGTACTTGAGAGAGGGGCTAAGCCGCCAACTGCCTACTCCACCACGGCATCACTGGCTTAACAGGTGGCTACTTTGGAGGCTCACGAATTAGTGGAGAGTCCCTCTTACGCGTCACTTCGTTGATGAAGCTATCGAGGCGACGTTTGGTGGAGTCATCGTTGTCCTCGGTCGGTTGGGTATCCACCGGCGGTGAACTAGGAGGGCCAGCATCCACCGTGAGGTTCGGTGAGTCGATGACCCAGCGAATGGGGCATGGAGGTGGTGTCCGCAACGCACAGGAGCCCACAGTCGCTGGGTCCTCATCCTCCAGCTAGGGGGCGCCAATGCCAGGGCCTCATCTTGTAGTTGGGGGGCCACCGGAGGTGACAGCTGGCGCTCAAGAAAAGGCCACGCAACGATCCAACTGCTGGTGAGTGAGGCTACGAATTCCTCTAGCATCGGGTCCTCCATGATGTCGCGACCATGCGTGGCGTCCGGATACAGCATCAGCGTCAACGGGTCAGGCTTGACACTGCCCGTATCGTTGGACAGCTCGATGTGCCCAGGTTGAGCTTCAGCAGCAACCGAGGTGAAGGCCGAAGCTATCTGTGTAGCCCCTGCCGACCGCCCGTGATGCCTCCGTCTTCGACGCCGGCAACCACCGGTGGCAGGAACGATGTTGGCCGACTTGACCCTACCCGAGTCTTGCAAGCCACCATGGTCCGCCAGCCTAGCAGAGTAGGAGGGTGCTGCGGCTGGCAACCCATGGCTCTTGCATCGCCCGAGCTCCGAGAGCCCAAGCGTCTTGGTTGCTTGCAGTCGCGCGCAATGTGTCAAAATCCCCTACGCCACAAACATTGTTGGGGAAGCATGCAGGTTGCCACCCGATGCGTGGAGGATAGGCAATTGAGGCATTTGTTGAGAAGATCTACAGGGATGTGCCTCGATGGTCGATGACTCGCCGGCTGGCCTCCGCTTGCTGGCCCTCGTGGCTCAGTCGAGGTGGGCGCTGGTCGCATCTCCTGCCGATGGAGGATCTCCCGCCACCCATCAGCATTGGGGGCGAAGACCCATCCATGACGCCCGAGGCGCTAGCGTGCCGGGATGTGGTCCTCCACTAGCCGAGCCGACATGCTGTACAACAGCTGTGGGCACGGCCGACTGTGTTTCCCCCGCCTTCACCCAGCATCCTGGTGACCCACCACCGCACCGCCATGGCCCGACATCAGAGGTTGAGTGCGTGATAGGGACATCACAGGCAGCGTCGATGCCCTCAGCGGCTATGGCTCCTAACGAACCATGTCCAGGTAGGGGGTCATGGAGGTGGTCTACACCTCTTCCGCATTGGAGTCATCGAGGAGGTCATCATCCGCCCAACGACGGGCCTTGGAGCGTCCCGCCACGCTACTCCTAAGATGGAAGGGGGCAGCTTGGGGGGATAGGGTGGACGATGGTCTTCGGGCAGGGGTGGATGGGTGAACAAGGAAGACATCGAGGTTGGAGGCAGCGGAATACGACAACGCTACCGTGGAGCCATGCTCGGCGGCCGCCTCTAGGCAGAGCATCGCTGCCCTGGCCCCCGCGGCACGGAGCCCTACGCCCACCAGCTGGCCAAGCGCAGCAGCAGGCCCGGTCGCCGCCTGGCTGTGTAGGGCTACCTCTACCATAGCCTAGCTGTAGGCTAGTGACATGGGTGGCGGTGGCTGCGCATATGGTGCGCCAATGCCGGCGACAGCGGTGCCCGGCTCAAGCGATGGCGATAGCGACGAGCTTGGATCGGGGCCGCCCATGGCAGCCAGCTTCTCGGAACCAACTTCCGCTGACACCTTCTCCTCCGACGACGTCATGGGCCATGGCGGCGGCAGTGGCTGCTGCCATGCGGTGGCCTCTCCATCGCTGTCGGCCATGGATTCGGCCACCCGAGACCCATCTGCATGGGAATTGCCCGCCTCCTCGGTCTACGGCGGCAGTAGCGCCCCATCACTGGCTTCCGTGAGCTAGGAGGCCATGGTGGTGGCGGTAGCAACACTAGGCCCCTAGCTACGGAGGAGGGGGAGCGGGCTAGGGGGCAAGGAGGGAAGGGTGGGGTGGAGACGGCCTTTGTGGCTACGGCCACCGTGGCCGGTTGTAAGGTCGAGATGGCGGAATAGAGGGGGAGAGTGAATAGTCATTTCTAAAATTAATCACATTGGCTAACCGAAAAAAGTGCGAAATTAAAACTATCGGTCTAGCCAAGACTACACCCCTCTATCTATATTCTCTAGCACCTTTCAAAGATACTAATTAAGCAACAAAGGTACCGGGCTAGCTAGAGCTCACCTACCCAATTCTAGAAGCAAGGTTACATAAACCTATGCCACTAGTACTTTAAGCAACAAGGGAGCTCCTACACATGCTAGTAAGCAAAAGCACAAAGCCACCTAAGCTCACTAGCAATGCTCAATAACAAGGCAACCAATGCCAAATTAGAGAGCGCAAATACTTAGCTAGACAAACTAAGCAATGTGACTAATAAGGTTACACAAACCAAATTAGCCACGTAAGTGAGCTACTTCTATGCTACACAAGCAAGAAGGTAACTAGTGAGCTACATAAGCTTAACTAAATACAAGAGCAACTACACAAGCACAATGTATATGAAAGTAATTACAAGCTTGTGTAACGAGGATGCAAACCAACGGAAAGAACAAGGTTGACATGGTGATTTTTCTTCTGAGGTTCATGTGCTTGCCAACACGATAGTCCCCATTGTGTCGACCACTCACTTGGTGATTCGGCAACTAATTGGCATCACCCGCCAAGCCCACACGTCGGGCACTACAAGAACCTATCCCAAAAGTGAGGGTAGCTCAATGAAATGCTTTACTAGAGTTGCTCTTCGCGGCTCCCACAGGGCGAGCACAATGCCCCTCACAAAGCTCTTCTTCGAAGCACCACACAAGCTTATTGCGGGCTTCGATGGAGACCACCACCAAGCTATCTAGGAGGTGGCAACCTCCAAGAGTAACAAGCACCACCGGCTTGCAACTCAATCACCTAGTGCCACTCGATGCAACCTCACAATACAATCGCACTTGAATCGCTCTCTCACACAATCAGATGATCACTATCAAGCATATGTGAGATGGAGGGCTCTCAAGCACTACCACACAAGCCACCAAGGCTCTAGTGTGCTCAGCAACCGGCCTAAGGCCAAGACCCCTTCTATTTATAGCCCCCACGAAAATAGAGCCGTTGTACCCTTTCATTGGGCACGGCTTGGGGCGACCATACACGCCGGTCATATCGACCGGACGTAGGACCTCAGCGTTCGATCAATGGATGCTCGCCACATGTTGCCTCCATTCAACCTCAGTCGCTTGATCTCAATGATCATCAGTACATTTAAGTTATGACCAGACATGCTGCTTCGAAGTGATTGGACGTAGGACCCCAGCGTCCGGTCATTTCCAATAAGGTTCCATTCGCGACCGGACATGTCCGGTCACACTCGACTAGACTCACCCAGCGTTCGGTCACTCATTGTCTCCTCTGTCCACCGCCATGTCAGCAAATGTTAGCACTGACCGAACGTAGGCCCTGAGTGTCTAGTCATTTTTTGCGCCAACGTCCGGTCACAAGAACGAGACAGCGCACTCACTGCCGCTACTGACCATACACAGGACCATAGCGTCCGGTCACTGCGTGACCAGTGTCCGGTGTACACTATGAAACCCTATCTTTTCTATACAGGGTGTTGGTGGCACCGTCGGACTATCCGCACTCTACGGGCGGACACTCCACCGGTGGAGTTTTGAACCTTTCTCGCCTCCATACCATCGTCGAGTTGATCCACATCAACTCCAAATAAATTTCCTTTATAAATGTGCCAACACCACCAAGTGTACACCGCCATGTGTATGTGTTGTTAGCATTTTCACAATCATTTTCCAAAGGATTAGCCACTCAACTTGTCACACCACTCAATTCTAGCGACGATGCAAAGTTAGATCACTCGAGTGGCACTAGATGACCGATATGCAAACAAGTTTGCCCCTCTTGATAGTATGGCCATCTATCCTAAACCCAGTCATCAACTTCTCTCACATAAATATAATTAGTCCACCTAGGTTATCACTCAATTACCAAAACCATACAAGGACCTTTCAATCTCCTCTTTTTGGTAATCGATGACAACTCTACAAATATATAGAAATTAAGCTCTTTTAGATTCATGTTGCTTGCCCAAGCAATTTTACCATGTGAAAATGAATTTTGGACAAGTACCACAAACCTAAGATGGTAGTAATAGCTCCCCTTACATATGTGCTAGAGTGTTTGGTTTAAAGTTCGCACATATGCATAGATTCGGAAATGTGGGAGAGTAATTACTACCGAATGATGCTAAGGTGTATAGAGTAAACTTTTGAAGTGTGATACCAATCGAAGTTGCACCTTTAAGTTCATCCTTAGCACCATGGTTAGCTAGATAACACTTGGAAAAATAAAAAGCACTAGATACCTCATGAGATCAATATTTAAAACAAGGTACTAGCATTGCTTGAAAATAGACCAAGTGTCTAGCTATCATCCTATGCATGCTAGTTTTCATTTCATCAATCAAATTTTACAACTAGCATACATCACACAAGCATGCATATTGAATTTAAGAACTTATGCAATGCAAGCAAGCACATGAATATGCACATATCAAATGCAATCAATCAAAGTTCATGAGCTTGCTCCCTCTACTTGTGTGCTTCTCTTGTCCAAGAATTTTGATCCATCTCTTTTCTTCAATGTTACTCCCTTTTTAGTCCATGTCCATGTCCAACCTCTACTTCTTTGTCTCAATCCTCTCCCAAAGCTTTCATATCTTATCTCTTTGTACAATCTCAATCTCAAGGCATCTCTTTTCTTCAATGTTGTTCCCTTTTTGTCCATGTCCAACCTCTACTTCTTTGTCTCAATCCTCTCCCAAAGCTTTCATATCTTATCTCTTTGTACAATCTTAATCTCAAGGCTTTCATATCTTTGTATAATCTCTCCTCTCTTTGTCATTAATTTCCATAAAAGGTGTGCTTCTCATTGATGCAAAGGTATGCATTTGGGGTAGATGATTGATGCTTGAATCTTGCATTTTTATGGACATCACTTGATTGTTGGAATGACACCACTTGAAGATACCACTTGTAACTTGTACCACTTGTATCTTGTGTAGGGCTTCTTGAGATAACACACATAGGATCTTTGATCTTGATATCAATTTATGGTACATCTCCCCCTATGTGATAGCATGGGTCATTCATTTGATACACTTGAGCTCTTGTAGGTGAGGGATACATTCTTCATTTGATGATCACTTAAAGTTGAGGATCACTTGTGGAACCATCGTCTTGCATGATTGATATCATGTGTAGATGTGATACCACTTGAAAGAATCTTCTAGTATAGAACCACTTATTGGATTTATCAATAAAAAATCATTTCTTGAACCTTTGTTATCTTTATGAGTACCACTTATAGGATATCACTTGTGAATTGATCTAGACATCACTTATGAATTCTTGATAAAATACTTGAGTCTAGATACTACTTGAAACAAACAATCTAGATATCTATTTGCATCATTGTCTTGTGCTTGTACTCTTGTTACTTATCATGAGCTTCTAAGTTGACTTGAACTAAATTGATTTGCCTAAGCTTCCATGTCCGGTTTGAACCAATGACAAGCTTCTTCACACCTCTTACAAGGGTTATCTTGCCAATATTATACTTGTCACTTGTTGGTAATCCAAATTAATCAAGTACTTGGGTTTACTTAGCTCATGAATAAATTCATGTACTAACCACTAGATCAATTAATCATTCAAGTAATAGTGGTAGGCTATGAATTTAAACATTTCATTTGTTATGCATGATCCTATGAAGTATGAACTATATGCACTAACTGTATCCTAGTAAGGGATGAAATGATCATGCACATTACAATGATACCTTGGCTATGTTGGAGTAGAGGATAGTCATATAGATTCCAATTCATTACTCTAATAGTAATGTGAAGTTAATTATAAGCTTGGTGATGACCAATAGATACTATTTTGAATTCCATTCTTTACCCATATGAAATGAATACCACTTATGATCGAGTGCACTTTCTTGTTGTGGTTGGCTTGCTTCATTTTTTGATCAATGCTTGCAAGAGAGCATCAAAGTGAGAATACCACTTGAAAAATTATGATTGACTCTATTTTGGGTGTTGCTTGTTTTTCTTGATCAACCATTTTGATTGCTTTAACTAAGCATCTCAAATATTCCTTGGATCACCACTTCCATGTTAGCCTTCCAAGTACCACACTTGGTTCACCTACACATAGGCGGCAAGCCCCTACACTAGGAAGAAGTGACCTCTCTCCAAGAACCATTCTTGACACTCACTTAAAATAACTTGATTGATTGATCCAAGTTATGGACTTAACTTGATGAGTAACCTTGATTCCTTCTTTAAGTCCTTTTCTTTCTACTTATTTAAGTCCATTTCTTTCCACCAAATGATTTTCAATAGTCACTAGAACTCAAACTTCATCTTCATCTTGAGCTTGGTCTTGATCTTCAATTTGAGTACCAAATATGTGCAAAGTACACTCCACAAACAAATGACCTTGTACTCTTTGCTTGTTATGTTTCTAGATCATCTCAAAATCAAACTTAGGTACCTAAAACACTTATAAATATGTTTTTAACTTGAGGACCTTTCAATCAAAGTGACTCTTGATCAATCCAATATTTGCCACTTTTCTAGCAGATTATGTACCCTTCATAGAAATAAGCATATCTCCTAAAGTACAAATCCAAATACCACAGAATTTGGTGGAGATATGCTTCACTAAGTTATCTAGCAGCTCAGCCTAGGCGTTCGGTTAACCAAAACTGATCGGTTCGGTTCTTTGGTTCTTCAGACAATTTGGTTATCTGAGAAGTAGGAACCGATCGGTTACTTTGAAGATACGGAACTGAGGAATTTCGGTTTTGAGTAATTCGGTTCGGTTTTGGTTCTAACCGATGGAACCAAATTTTCAGGAACCAGAAACACCCCATTCAATTGCAAATTTCAGCTACAATTTGCTTGATTTTCATGCAGTCAAAAGGGACAATTTAAACAAACAACAGTACAACACATATATGTTATTGTTCTCTCAAATATTAAAGCAAATTCAAGCCTGCAGACTGTAGTAAGAAAACAAGAGCCAAGAGGTCCAACAGGCAACAGCATAGGCTGCATAGCAATGCTCAGCCACAGACCACAACTCCAGGCGTCCAGCACCACACAGTCACACACACACACACACACACATATTCAAGCATATAGAGCAATGAAAAAACAAGAGGTCCAAGTCCAACAGCACAAGTGAAACAAGAAGTCCACCATTTTGCCTACTTCAATTGCTTCCCTGGGAGTCTTGAAGCCAAGGTCAATGTAGCAATGCTCTTCCAGAATCAGTTGCCTCCCTTGCCAAGCTGCTTGAGGAAAGCCTTCTCAGTCTAGAAAATGGATAGATAGAAAACATTATAACTACTTTGCAACTAGCTGGAAACTACTAGACTTGCTTATACACATGAACAAGTAAAAACTTGGCAGACAAATGCAGTAAGAACTATGCTCGTTCAATAATCAGAGAGTGACAATACCACTATAAATGCATCACATCAAAATAACACATTAAACCTAGAAATTAGAACTGATACAGTATCATCAAGAAGGGACATTTTTTAGTCCTAAAAGGCTGAAACCGCATACAATGGAACTGCAGCGATAAAATAATAAGTGAGATTGACAAGTGACCTAGTTTCTTGTAAAAATAATTAAGTTCATTCTGACCTTGGCCTAGTTAGAACACAAATCACAATTGAAACATGTAGATTGGAAAAAAAATTAAGATTACGCTAAGGAGAAACATGCATACCACAATATAGCTCACATGGTCATTTATCTTTTACCTATTTCTTGTTCTTGCTTTCCTTTGAGGATTTGCTTGGATTGGAGGACTTGCTTAGCTGTGATGAGCTGATGTTGGTGGATGTAACCATCTTCTTTTTGCTACCTTGGATTTGTGACTTGGCAGCATGGGCATCAACAATGGCTTTGTCCTTGAATTCTTTAATAAATTCTAAAAATAGAAAATAGCAAACAAAGAAAACATTAAATATTTTTTTCATTGTTGAAAACAGTAAAGAAATGGTACAATAAATGGTCACCTTCTTCTACTTTGGTCAATTCTTCTGTATTCTCTACTAAGTTGATGGGAGTTGCTCTTCTAAGCCAATCTTGAGTGCAAACAAGAGCTTCAACCATAAATGGAGTGAGTGAACTCCTAAAATCATCTAGATGCCCACCAGTGCTAAAGGCCGATTCACTAGCAACTGTGGATATTGGAATGGCAAGCACATCACGGGCCAATGTACACAATATGGGAAATCTAGTGGACTGCCCCTTCTACCAAGCAAGAATATCAAACATTTTGGTATCTTCTTCACACTCTTCAGCCAAGTATTTATCCAGTTCAGTCCTGCTGCCCCTGCTGCAACTGCTTGTTCCATTGTTTAGCTTAATCTTCTTTGTTAGCTTAGTCTTCAACTTTCTAGCACCCTCTCCACCTTGCTTAGATGGGGTGATTCACTTGGTTGGGGCTGCACATTACTTGGAGAACTATTGTTCCTATATTCTTCAAAAAGGTTTTGCAAGCATTTGGTAATTGCAGCCCAAACTTTCTGTCCAACACTATCACCATACATCTCTTCAATTACCATTTCTGTATACTATGAAAGCTTGTATCTAGGATCAAGTACAACAGCAACAAAAATCAGCAAGTTAATATTTTCCTTCTCCTTCTCCTTTCCCTTTGCCTTGTCATTTTGCATTTCTAAATGTTCATGCCACTTCCCCCAATACTTGTCATACTTGTCTTTCATTCTTCTCCCCATTTCTTGCTGGAGAGAATCTGAACTACTTATCCATTCATTCACCAATTCATTGACCTCTCCAATCTCATGAAAGTAAGTGTGAGCAGTCACACTTAATGATGTTGAAACACGTTTTGTTACTTCAGCAAAATGCCCTAGAAACTCAGCTAGTTTTCTTGCATTATTCCAATCATGCTCATCAGGAACTCCTGGACCAGGAACACTTGGCTCAATGTCACTAAGCAATTCAATTGTATAGTATGGATCTTCATCTGGATACCTTGCAAACACCTTTTCATATGTGCAAGCTGCTTTTAGCATATCATATGTCGAGTTCCACCTAGTGCACACATCAAGGTTTAAGAATGCCTTGCTGTCCACTTTCTCTCATTGTGCAATCTCTTTAAATTTGGCCAATCTTGATGAACCATTCCTAACAAATCTAATCGCAGCCCGTACACGCTTGATAGACTGGTCTACTTCTTTCAAACCATCTTGGACAATCAAATTAAGTATATGTGCAGCACATCTCATGTGAAGGTATTTGCCCCCTGCTATGCTAGTTTTCACACTATTCATTTGTCTTCTCAAATAACTAACACCACTATCATTTGCACTAGCATTATCTACTGTTACTATCATTACTTTGTCCAACCCCTAATCAAGCAATACTTTATGCAGGTGTTTTCCAATATCATCCCCCTTTTTACCTTTTACCTTGAAAAAACTAATTATCTTTTTATGCAGGCACCAATCTTTGTCTATAAAGTGGGCTGTCATAGTCATGTAATTATCTTGTTGCTGTAATGTCCAACCATCGGTTGTGAGGCAAACTCTATTGCATTGTTCTTGAAAGAAAAATTTTAAGTTTTGCTTTCTGCTCAAAGTACAACTGCACAGTCTCCCTAGTACATGTCCTTCTAGAAGGGATAATGAACCTAGGGCAAGCAAGAGACATGAACTTTCTAAAACCAGGCTTCTCACCAAATCCAAATGGCTCCTCATCTTCTATGATCATTTCAGCAAAAGTAGACCTAAGCAATTCAGAATCAAACTTCCAAGTACCTACACTAGTGCCTTGACTTATTGACAAAACTCCTTGTTTTTCATCATCACTAACTCTATGAGGATTACGCTTGCAAGTGTTAAAATGCTTACGCATAGCAGATGTACCATTGAGCACTGGATGTGCTGCAATTTCATTACTGCAATAGTTACATTTTCCCTTGACCAACTGACCTTTATCATAGATTTTGGTGAAGTGATCCCACATGCTAGATCTAGATGCCATCGGCTTTCTCTTCTTTTCCTCCTCAGCTTCTACATCAATGACCTCCTTCTCCTTCTCTGTGTCACCATCAGCCCTAGTAGCAGCACCATCCTTCTCTGCATCACCATCAGCCCTATTAGTAGCACCATCCTTATCTGCATCACTATCATCCTTGAAATTCCCATCACTCCTGCCATAGGTCTCTTCCCAATCCCTCAAGTCTTGGTCCATGTCCTCATCAGACATCTGAAGAAATGCAGTCAAGTTATCAACTACAAATCCCCACAACAAATCAATCACAAATACAGTCAGATCTTTAACGCTTACATTGCAGGATGCAATTGATGTAGCCGTTGTGGAGTAGATCACAAGAAGTGGCGGTGTCAGTGTGGTGGGCGATGGTGGCTTAGGGCCGGTGGCTGGGCGGGTGCAGGGTGCATCCTGCCTCCTATGTCGGTGCTGGACTACTGGCCGCCTGTGCCTAGCCGCCTGTTGTGTCGTAGAGGGAGCTGACTGTGTCGGCCTATCGCCTATCGGGGTCATGGATGGGAGGGGAGGATCGGAGACCGGAGGGGACTAGGGAGGGCCGGAGACTAGAGGGGAGGGCAGATCGACATGGCGGGGGTGGGGTCGGAGACCGAAGGGGAGGGGCAGTGCGTCGCGGGTGGCAGATCGGTGTGGCGGGGATGGGGTCAGGGTGGTGAGGTGAGGACTGAGGAGAGTGACTGAGGATAGGAGAGCGACCGGTGAGGACTTAAGGTTTACCTTGGGCTAGGCTGTATTCTATGGGCCATCAACGAGCATAGAGGCAGAGCCCGTAGAGTCTACGTACTTCATTTCGGTTAACCGAGTGCTGGAACCGAATTAACCATAACAATTTCGGTTCCTGGAAACCTGGAACCGAACATGGAACCAAAATTTTCGGTTTCGGTTACTTCGGTTTCAGTCTCGGTTATTTCGGTTTGGTTCTCGGTTTTTGGTTTTTTATGCCCAGGTTGACTAGCAGCTATAAAAATTTGAGCATTGTTTGACTTCTAGATTGCTACTAGAGTTCAATTCTTCCACCACTTCTACATGATGAAAACTGATGCACTTTAGCTGACAAGATCTACTCCTGAACCAAAGCATCTCTTATCCAATTCTCATAAAATTTGTACAACATCGTATACCATAAATCTAGAGAATTTACACCAATTTTTTATGCCAATCCAATAAGTTTTGATCACTCAAACATGGCTAACATCACAGCTCACTTAGATTTTCAATATAGGATAGATTTCAATCACTTGAGCTATACTTCATCAAATATGAATCAAACTTGAAACTAACTCATTTGAATACTTTCACAAGACATAAATCCATTCAATCCACTTACTAAATGTCATCTTCTGAACTTATCAAACACAAATCAATCTAAACTTGACTACTAATCAATTATCCATTCAATCATCTCATAGCAAGCAACATTGCATATTTATCCAATTTAATCAACTCATATGCACTCAAATAAATTGATCAACAAGAGATATACCTTGGCTAGCTCATGATCATCCAACTAGCAAGCTTCAACTTAATTATTTGCAAGTCATCAAATATATCCAATGAATCACCAACAACTTGAATTATAGCACTTGTATGTTGATAGCACTTGGGCTTCACTCAAATTTCACTTGGCATTGGGTTTGGATGTGCACTAAGCTTCATAACTTGATTCAACATATGATGAACAATGTGAGATCAATTAAATTAAGTCTCCAATGCCGATGGTACCTACAAATAATCATCCACTTTTTTATGGTACCCAAACAATTTTGGGTCCTCTCAAGTTAGGAGCAACATACTTAGGCAATGCCTTAGTATGAGTAGCGGGATGTTTTGCAATAGCAACCATAGAGGTACCATTACCATCCTTCCTAAGCATGGAATCGTCATTAATTGAAATAGGCTTAGAAGTGTTACCTAGGGGACATGAATGTGCCATGTGTCCCCTTTCTCGGCATGAGTAGCACTTTCTCTTTGATTGAGTCTTCTCTTCCTTGCTTATATAGTGCTTCTCATTGCCTTGCCTCTCATGGATTGCTTGAGCCTTCTTCTCAAGCTTGGTAGGACACCTAGAGGCAAAGTGTCCCATACTTCCACACTTGAAGCACTTGATGTGAGCATAATCTTTCTTCTTATCTTCATTCTTGCTCATCATCTTGGCATCTTGAGTTTGTATTTGATGCCTTGCCTTTCCATCCCTTCTTGTTTTCTTCTTCTTTATCATCAATTACCACCATCTTTATGGTTGATCTTGATTTGCTCTTGGGATGTCTTCTCTTGCTCAACTTGTGGCTTTGGTTGAGGCTCTTCTAGTTGCTTCACCAATTGCTTGGTTCGGCATATAGAGGTGAGATTCCCCCTTGTGTGGCACTTGAAGCACATGAAATGAGAGATCTTCTCTTGTTTTTACTTCTTCATCTCTCTTTCATATCTTCTCTTGCCCCATCTTTTGCCCTTGATCTTGCTCTTGTTGAAGCTAATGCCACTTATGTCATTGCGGCTTTCTTGATGATTGACTTTTCTAGTTTTGAAGCCGACGCCACTCTTGTCATCAAAGTTTCTTTGAGTCTTCAACATATGCTCAAAGGTGACTTGAGAGGTGTAGCACCTCTCTAATTTGTTGCTCAATTTCTTCACTTGTTCATTGAGCTCATTGTTCTCCTTCAAAAGGTTAGTCTCATAAGACATAGAAGTTGAACAAGCATCTAATTGTGAAGAACATGGCATTTCTAATAAATCATCACAGAGGTGGATACATGCTTCTTGCCTATATCATAAGGGTTAGCAACAATATGTGATTGATCAATTGACCCATGTGTGATGAGCTCTCACTAGTTTTAGTTTTTTTATTGGAAAGCTCCTTAGTGAGAAAAGCATGGTTGATGAGGACATGGCACCTTCGGATATGAACAATGATTATAAGGTGCGCTCATTCCTACATTTGCATAGTGGCTTTGGTTATAATTCACTTGGTTCCACATGTACATGTCACTATTTAATTGTAGGTTCAAATGTGTTTCATAATGGAAGTTCATCAAAGTTGAACTTTTGGTTCGTCGGCAGCCCGACAGTGCCTCATTGGGAAGGCCATAACTCATCCATCCGGAGTGCGATCGAGGTCAATGAGCACTTGATGGAAATCTTGTTTGATAAGCTTTCAAATAGATCTGGTCCCATCTCAATATCATATCGGCAAGGCCTCCAAATTACTAATATATTCTGTTGCTATTTCTGATGGGAGCTACACTGTCGTCATGGGCTTGTTAGACATCCTTGGGACCCTGGCCCAAGTTAGAGCACGCCCCAAGAAGATGGAGAACACCTAAGAAATGTCCTTGGACGTTCTCCTCCTTGACCACCACCTTAGGAGGCCAGCAAGGACGTCCAAGTCAAGCCAGAGGCCCAGTCCAATCTGAGTTCGAGTCTGTCTCGGCCATGAGGACCAGTCTACAATAAAACGGACGCTCCGGACGCATCCGAACTCCGTTTTCGATGATCCACATATGGATGGAAAGATAATTTGATAAGGAAGCCAATACAAGTGGTTTCACATCAAAAGATCTTAAGAATCAACAGAAATCGTCGAACAAGTTAGCG
Organism: Miscanthus floridulus; assembly: GCF_019320115.1. Classification (NCBI taxonomy): domain Eukaryota; kingdom Viridiplantae; phylum Streptophyta; class Magnoliopsida; order Poales; family Poaceae; genus Miscanthus; species Miscanthus floridulus. The sequence continues at coordinate 120,880,524 of NC_089585.1, read as the reverse complement.
TCCAGAATCTGTCAGGGTGCTGCGACACCTTCTTTTGGGCCGTTGGGCCTTGTAACGTGTTGGGACACCTTTAGGACGTGAAGAGTGATCCTTGGACGTCCCTTAGGCTATATAATCAGTAGCCACCATCTACTTTAGTGTTTGAGTTTTGCTTAGATTATTCTGTTAAGAACAGTTTCGCCGTTCATCGGTTTGTGAGACCCCAACTCGTGAGATTAATCATATATCTGCAATTTGATTGCGATCTTTCTTGTTCTTGCTTGTGTTCTTCATTGCGCAGGCAGGGATTAGCCTTCTTGGCGAGGTCAACCTGGTCCGAGACTCGGTTGATAACTAGAGGAGCTATGGTGCTAAGATTGCAGGGTTCGATCTTTCGATCTGAAGCCGGATCGGTGTGTCATTCTCCGCCACAATGATAGTTACCATCACCTAACGAAAGATCGGGATCCCCGTCTCCATTAAGTGGTAATCAGAGCTTCAGGTATACCGTCAAGTTCACATTTATTCCCTCGTTTGAGTGTTTTTGCTTTTATTCTATAGTCCAATGCCATATTTATTTCCTATCCTATAACCATCCGCGCCATAGCCTTTGCATGATTTAGTTTTAGAGTCCGCTTTGTTGAGTTTGTGTCCTAGGTCAAAGTCTTGTTGCTAGTTTAGATTATGTTCTTTTCTAGTTTGTGTTGATCCCTTCACTCGCCGCTATTCCATATCAGCATCGGTTTGCATCTTGTGTCCACTAAATCCCTGATTCGAGCAGCTTCCTTAAAACAGTCATAACATTTGCATCCGAACTCGAAACGGGGAAAATTTTATATCTACGGAGAACGCCAAAAAATTTTAGATCTATTTCATCCCAGCATAGCTGGGTTCGCAAAAATTAGATTTGCGAAATTTGATTAGAAAAATTGAGTTTCTGGGCCCACAAGTTTTGGTATGCTTTTTAGAGCACAGTCCTAATTTTCTATAGGCCACATCTTTTATTCAATTGAGCTCAAATTTTTTGTGGTTTATTCTTGTGTGCTCCTTGCTGAGAAAAAAATATCAAAAGAGCAAAAGCAAGAAAAAAAGATTAGACAAAAAAATAAAAGAAAAAAAATAGTAAAAGAGAATAGAAGATATTGAAAAGGAGCACATAAGGAACACTCAATAGCTCTATTATTTGTGGTACCTTTTGCCTTGTTCATATCTGTTGCTACCTTTAATACTTGTTTCCTTTCATCCTTGTTTCCTCTCTTGTTTATCACAACTGGTGATAGGAACACGTATAGGCTAGCAACTAGGACAAGTGCTCTGGACATTTATTCAATATTGCTATCTGTCACTGAC